>NW_021626471.1:0-15817 GCF_004785775.1 Grammomys surdaster
ATCTACAAAGAGGAAATCTTAATCCTGAATATTTATGCTTCAAATGCAAGGGCACACACATTCATTAAAAGAAAAAAAAACTTTACTAAAGATCAAAGCAAACATTGGACCTCACACAATAATACTGGGAGACATCAACACCCCACTGTCAGCAATGGACAGATCATGGAAATAGAAATTAAATAGAGACACAGTGAAACTAAGAGAAGTTATGAAACATTTGGATTTAACAGATATCTATAGAACATTTCATCCTAAAACAAAATAATATACCTTATTCTCAGCACTTCATGGTACCGTCTATAAAATAGGCCATATAATTGGTCACAAAAGAGGCCTCAACAGATACAAGAAGATTGAAATGATCCCATGCATCCTACCAGATCACCAAGGACTAAGTCTGGTATAAAATAACAACAAAAACAATGGAAAACCCACAAACACGTGGAAACTGAACAATGCTCAACTCAATGATAAATTGGTCAAGGAAAAAATAAATAAATTAAAGACATTTTAGAATGTAATGAAATGAAGACACATCATACCAAAACTTGTGAGAGACAATTTAAGCAGTGTTAAGAGTAATATTCATAGCTCTAAGTGTCTACAAAAAGCAACTGGAGAGAGCTTATACTAGCAGTTTGACAGCACGCCTTAGAGCTTTAGAACAAAAAGAAGAAAATACTCCCAAGAGGAGGAGACTGCAGGAAATAATCAAACTCAGGGCTGAAATCAACCAAATAGAAAGAAAATGAACTATACAAAGAATCAACAAAACCAGGAGTTGGTTCTTTGAAAAAATCAACAAGATATATAGACCCTTATTCAGACTAACAAGAGGGCACAGAGACCATATCCACACTTGTAAAATCAGAACTGAATAGGGAGACAAAACAACAGAAACCAAAGAAATTCAAAAAAATCAACTGACCCTACTACAAAAGCCTGTACTCAACAAAACTGGAAAATCTCTATGAAATGGACAATTTTCTAGACAGATACCAGGTACCAAAGTTAAATCAGGAGCAGATAAACCATCTAAACAATCCAATAGCACTTAAAGTAATAGCAGTAGTCATTATAAGTCCCTCTACCAAAAAAGTCCAGATGCAAATGGTTTTAGTGCAGAATTCTATCAAACATTCAAAGGAGACCTAATACCTATTCCCTTCAAACTATTCCACAAAATAAAAACAGAAAGAATACTACATAATTTGTTTTATGAAGCCACAATTATGCTCTTATCTAAACCACACAAAAACACAACAAAGAAATAGAAATTCAGACCACTCACTCTTATGAATATTGATGCAAAAATACTTCATAAAATTCAAACAAAACAAATCTAAGAACCTAAAATAAGAACCTAACAAATCTAAAATACCCACTCAATTCTTCATAGAGTCAGAAAGAGAAATCTGCAAATTCAAATGGAATGACAAAAACCCAGGATAGCGAAAATTATTCTCAACAATAAAAGAACTTCTGAGGGAATCATGATTTCTGACCTCTGTACTACAGAGCAATAGTGATAAAAACTTCACAGTATTGGTCCAGAGACAAGCAAGAAAATCAATGACATAGAACTGAAGAACCAGAAATGAAGCCATCTACCTATGGTCACTTGATCTTTGATGACGGAGCTAAAACCATCCAGTGGATAATGACAGCATTTTCAACAAATGTTGCTGGCTCAACTGGAGGTCAGAATGTAGAAGAATGAAAATTGATCCATTCTTATCTCCTTGTACAAAGCTCAAGTCCAAGTGGATTAAGGACATTTGCATAAATGGTATCTTGGTGAAGAATGTGGCTAATTTCTGTCATTGTCTCAAGAGTCTGCCTGAGTCTAAAGTGAAGAGACTCATTAACTGCACTTCCAAAGGAAGTCTCAAAAAACACCCATCATAGACTTTTTTCTCGGGTTAAATCTCATGAAGAGCATTTTAAATAAGAATAGCAAGCTGAGAAATGGAAAATATAAAATGTATGATTGGAGAATTAAAGGCACACCAAGAAGTGAAATGAGGCTGAATCCTGTGTTCAAGTGTATTAAATTGAATTAAGGGAGTAGTGATCTTGGGACAAGACACACCCAGCTAAGTTTAGGTACTACAAACCTTTAATCCCAGGAGGCAAATACAAGCAGATATCTGAGTTCAAGGACATCCTAGAGCACATTCTAGGTGAACAAAAACTTAATTCCAGGCTTAGTAGGAGACCTTTAATCCCAGTGCTTAGAAGGCAGGCATCCAGATCTCTGAGTTCAAAGTCAATCTACAGAGCAAGTTCCAGAACAGTCAAGCTTTGGCAATGAAGAAGTTGGAAAACAGAAACTTGTGATTATATAATAGAACAAGTGGGCCATGTTTCAGCCCTAGCAAGCAGCAGAACTCAGCAGCTTCAGCCATGTGGCTCTGGCTTTTGAGTCCAGAATAGAAGAAATTACTGGGAAAATTGATGCTGGTTAGCTGGAGCTAAAAAATTAGTGGTGATTACAAAGAGACCAGCATCGCTGAGATGAAATATTCTGGAAAGTGTTTTCTGAGAGCACAAAAAAAGCTGTGTTTCAGAGATAGCCAAGATTGTAACTTACTACAGCTGTACTTGGCAATGTGTAAGAGACACCCAGGTGGTGCTGGTTTTGAAGGAATGAAGGGGACACGAAGAATAGCTGGGGCTTGCCATAGTGAGAGCCCCCAGAAGGTTATTGGTGAAGGTTCAGCTTCAGGTGTAGTTGATGAAGTTGTAGTTGATGGCCCAGGACTTTGCAGGTCATGCAAAGGATTTGAGGCTTGTCACCATGGAGAGAGCTTATGAGAAGCTGTTGGTGAGGCCTAGTTGCAACAGAAATCCCCCTTGTACTGGAGATGCCATTGCAATGGGATGATCACCAAGAACAGCATTAGCAGTGGATTGGATCCACATGACCTTAGTACTATAGATTGCAGAGCTGGAGAAGTGACACCAGTCCTTAGGAGGAGGAGTCCAGAAGATCATGTGTGGGTCCCAGACATTGAAAGAACAAGCTGTAACATTGAAGTTGCCTTGGAGACCCCAAAATATTTGAGATTCCAAAGCCATGAGAAATCTGCTGAGGAAAGCTAGTTAACAAGTAGAAGCAGCCTAGGAGAAAAAAATTTCTTGCATTCAACAAAGATGAAAATGGACTGAAAGGTCTGAATACTGCTTTGACATCAGCCATGGAGATGCAATGTTTGGAGTTTTCCAACCTGGTTTCGTGACTTGCTTTGGGAATTACAGATAGATGACTGAAAGAATCTTGGAAGAGACTTTGAACATTGGACTTTTAACATTGTTGAGACTTCTATAAACTATGGGGACTTTGGAAGATGGACTACATGTATTTTGCATTATGCTATGTTTAGGTATGGCCCTCAAATGTTTCAACAAGCCTATGGGGGCCAGGGAGTCAAATGTGATGGTTTGTGTATGCTCAACACAGAATTGCAGTATTAGAAGGTGTGCCACTGTTGGAGAAGGTATGTCACTCTGGGTGTGGGCTATAAGACTCACTGTTCCAAAGAATGTTCTAGTCTTTCTCACAATCCAGAGATAATCCAGGTGTGGGCTATAAGACTCACTGTTCCAAAGAATGTTCTAGTCTTTCTCACAATCCAGAGATAATTTTTCATGCATAATCACAGTTTCTCTTTTTTGTTGTTTTAATAAAGAAGAAATTCATCAATGCAGGCAGTTACTGATGACAACATTGACAAGATATGGGGTACACTAGGATTATTCTAAATCAACATCATATAATTCATAGATGTCCTTTTGCAAGTTGACCAAAGCACAATAGGTCTCTAAGGGGCACACACAAAAATGGACATTCCAAATGACTGCAACTGAGCAATTCTTCAAACTAATCTTCTCTGAGTCTTCTCTATCCTAGGGCAGCTTGATGCTCCTCCTCCAAGGTTTCTGATATGCTCAGGATGTGGTTGTCACACTGTGTCTTGCACAGAAATAGACCGCAGAATCTTCAGATGTCAGGCTTCTGAGCTCCATGTAGGCAGTGTTGGAGGATTTGTCTACAGTCAATGTGGCCTTGCTCTTGAACTTTTCATTATAGTTAGTACCACCACTGTAAGGATTAATCCATCCAATCCACTCAAGGCTCTTTCCATTACTCTGTTTGACCCAGTGCATAAAGTAATCAGTGAATGTGTACCCAGAAGCCTTACAAGACAGCCTCATTGAAGCCCCAGGTTTTACCAGCTCAGGTCCAGATTGCTGCAGCTGAACCTCAGAGTAGACACCTGTGGAGAGAAAGGCAGAATGGATGTCATGGTCACCTCAGTCCCTCTCTTCTCTTCAGGTTTGGAACTGATGAGCCCCTTACCTGCAGTTACTGAAAGGAGGAAGAGAAAGACCCAGCTCCATCCCATGGTTAGAATCAGCGTGTTAAGGGACTGGGTAGAGGACAGTGATCATAGGTTGTTTTCAGGGTGTGGACGTCCCTGTATTTACTGCCATAGACTGAAGTAATTTGCATATTCATGAGCAGGGTATTTGTTAGATAAGTACCTAGTCCAACTGGAGATATCTGGAGGGGAAGGATTGAAAAGTAACATGGTTCAGGCAGCAGAATGCTCAGATCCAAGTCCTAATCCTCTCTGAGGAAATGTATCCCATACATTTTTTGTGAATCCTAGACTGATGCTGTGGATGTAACTACAGAAAAAAATCTCTCAATAGATTTTTGGACTGAGTCTGTCGCTCTACTCAGGGATGTATTAACACATTGATTTACAGATGGTGGAGTGTGATGATGGTTATGACAATGATGATGATGATAATAGAAATTTTTAAAAACAGATAATAATTTTTTTGTTTTAGAGACTTCTTTTGAATGTATACAATTAATATTTGCCTTTCCACCTGGGTATATACTTCTTCAAACCTCCTAAAATGACTAAAAGTAAATGTGCTTCAAAAATATTTACCTGTCAATAATTATTACAGGAGGATCATCAATAACTAAATTATAGTACTAGCTATAGATGTGTTAAGAAATGATTTTATCACTAAGGCATGAATATATACATATATATGTATATTTGTATATATGTGTTTGTGTATACATATATATGTATATGCACATTTATATATGTATCTATATAAAATACATATGCATTAATATGTGTATATATATAAAACAACAGTAAGTTTTCATGAGACATAAATAAGAAATTTACATTACATTTGGAAAAATAGATGTAATTAAAAATAACTGTATTAATTAAGACAATCCCAAAATCACAGACATTAAATGAGACTCTCATTAGCGGGTCTTATATGTTTCATAGTTGTAAACACCTATTTATGCAAACTCATGATATTCCATCAGTGAAATTCTCTAGTAGAATAAAGAGGAAATAGGAACAGGAGGTTCCAGTAGAAATAAAAGTTCCAGTGAACAAAATAAAAGTATGAAAAATCTGTACATACATAAATTTGTTTCTATTTTCATAAGGATTTTTATTCTTGGAAATTTTCAATCACATATGAAATATACTATGATCTATAATCACTCTCAGGATATTTGCCACAATCTACCACTATTAAGACCCTGTGGTTCCCATTGGGAACTTGAAAAAGTCTATTTCCCAAAATCCTATATCTTCTGTTTTATTAGCTAATGACACAGTGAGTTTAATAAGTGCTACCTATGTACATTGATAGGATTATCACTAATAAAGAGTGAATCTTCAGAAATATTCCCCCAAAAAGTGAATATATTTTGCTTATCAGTCATCAAGTGCCAAAAGACATTCAGCTTTGTATGGGGCCTAAAGTATTCCTCCCCATAAATGATGTAATGTTTTTTTTAATATGTTATATTATTTTGTGGTGAGGAGAGGGTACATATGCACCAAAGTGGATATATTAACCTCAGAGGACTGCATACATAATTCAATTCGGAGAGATTTACCTGAAATTGCTAAGATTGTGGGTAGACATCTTTACCTGCCCAGCCACTTAGAGGTCTTTAATATGGTTATTTTCACTGGATTAAGTTGTGTATTTTATGCTTAGATTTGTGTATCTATAGCTACTGAGAGTTCATATGTGCAGTAAAAACAGATAATTCTCTTGTGATAGAATTTGATATTTTTGACCCCATTTTCTGTATCTGTTTCCCAGTTTTATGATGGTCCTTGATTTTTGTGTGAGAGGTTGGTATCATTATTAGTCTGTGGCTGAGTACTCTGTAAATCATTCTCAGCACTCTGACCACTCATGAATGTCTACATCAGTCTTTACACGCAGAACATATGAGCCTCTGTGATCAAGGCTCAGACAATATATGGGATATAAGCATAAATATTTATAAGGCAGTTTGACAAAATGACCCTAGGATGTATCATCTCTAAACATGGACTTTAACCACACCTACCTGGACAAAGCCTTTCCTATGAAAATTCAGCAAAAATGATAAATAAAATTAGGTTGTGTCCCAGCAATAACCTTTGCAAACATGTACTCAAATGACTCTATGCCTTTTATAGGGACACTTGCACACCCATTGTTTATTCACAGCATGATGTTCATGCTCAGCTCACAGCATATAAAGGAATGAATAACCCCAGGATTCTAACAACGCATAAATAAAACATGACAAAGTGAAATATACTTAAAATTGAATAGTACTCAGGAGTAAAACGTGAATTACATAATCTATAAGTGTCTGCATAGAACTGGCAAAGATATACTGAATAGATCGCCCATGTCCATAAAGCAAGTGATTCATGTTCTCACTCATATGTGTTCCAAAATCTGAATATTTTGTTTGGTATATTCAATTGTAGAACCAGAGATACTAGAATTTGGACAATATTATATGAGGAATTTATGAACATGATTTAATAAAATAGAGGGAAAAAAGAGTGAGAAAGTATTTTACGATTGAGAACATTATAAGAGCCAGAGATGTTGGATGACTCCAAGGAATGAGTGTCTTCCAGATACAATAGGACTGATGCAAATATGAACTCAGAGATGGTGGCCACAGGCACAGAGCCTGAACCAAGACTACCCACATAATATCCAAGTTGGGAGACTGAAATGGACATGGGCAACCACTACTAACCAAGAAGTTCTGCAACTGTCACTCACATGCAGAGGAAAATTAGTTTTCTCCAGTGGAGTTCATAGGGGATGCTAAGCATAATTATTCAGGGAAAACATGCTTAGCAGTTGGTAGCCAACAAGGAGATGAAATCAGTGGTATTTTTGCAGACATTTTTTCTAATATCACCTTACTCAAATCTATTTGTCTTATATTTTGCCTATATATCATGGTATCATGGTTATAGAGTTCTGGTCTTACTGGTTTCTGTGTGTGCATGTGTGTGTGTGTGTGTGGCCGCGCGTGCATGACAGAGTGAGAGAGACAGAAAAAGAGGGGGAAAGAGAGAGAGAGAGAGAGACAGAGAGAGAGAGAGAGAGTTGTCTTTAGATTGTTGTGTCTAATTTTTGTTTGCTTTTAATCTCTTTATAATTTTCTTCCATTTCTGTTTTTTTTTCCAAAAAAAAGTGTGTAGTTGAGTGATTTGGGAGGTAGGAAGAATCTGTAATAAACTGAGGATGAGTGAATGAGTTATTAGATTACATTGTATGATTTTTTAAAAAAATTATAAAAGCAAATAAAAACAAGTAAACATAAGACTGTAAAGTGTTTAACAATAAATCCTTATGGGGTTTGAGCATAGAGACATCACTTGTAAATCACAGCAGGGCAGATCAGTTATTCCAGTTAAGAAAGGAAACCACAGAGGACACAGAGTCCCCTCTAAACCCTCCTCTTCTCTCTATGTGGATTTTAGCCTCATTCCTCCCCCTGATGGTCATGAGCTCCCATGCATTTAGAGTTATCATGGCTTACACTAAACTTGTACAGTCTAGTTTTAGTAGATAAATATGTCTTCCAGTTGAGGGTGGGGCCACCCAGCCATCTCAAAGTTTTTAGCCCAGAATTGTTCGTGTCCAAAGGAAAGACAGAGGAAAAAATGGAACAGAGACTGAAGGAAAGGTCATCCAGAGACTGTCCCATGTGGGGATCCATCCCATCTGCAGACACCAAACCCTAATACTATTGCTGATGCCAAGAATTGTTTGCAGACAGGAGGCAGATTTAGTTGTCCTCTAAGAGGTTATTCCAGCACCTGACTGATACAGATGAAGACACTCAAGGCCAATGATCGGATAGAGCGAAGAAACACCAATGGATAAGCTAGGTGAAGAACAGAAGGAGCTTAAGGGGATTGTAATACCATAGGAAGAACAATGTGAACTAACCAAATCACTCAGAGCTTACAGGGACAAAACCACCAACCAAAATGTATACATAGAGGGATCCATAGCTCCAGCTACACATGTATGGCCTTACCTAGCATCAGTGGAAGGGAGGCCATTGGTTCTGTGGAGGCTTGATGCCCCAGAGTAGAGGAATGTAAGAGCAATGAAGCAGGTATGGGTGTGTGGGTGGAAGAGCACCCTCACATAGGCAATAAGTCAAATTCATATTATACATTATTCCAGCTATTCCAATGAGAGTTCTAGGTTTATCAGAATCCAGAGATATATTAATCATGCATAATCAGAGTTTTCTATTTCTGTTTTGTTAAAGAAGAAAAATGTCAATACAGATGATCACTGGTGAAGAGATTAACAAGGTTTGGGATACACTGGGATCATCTTTAATCAACATCACATAATTCATAGATATCCTTCTCCAAAGTTGACAAAAAGAATATAGGTCTCTAAAGAATAAACACAAACGTGGATTATAAAATTGATTGTAAATGGTAAAGATTTCAGGCTAATCTTCTCTGAGTAATCTCAGTTCCAGGGCAGCTTGCTGTTCCTCCTGTGTTTCTGACACACTCAGGATGTGGTTGCAATACTGTGTCTTGCACAGTAATATATGGCAAAGTCCTCAGATGTCTGGCTGCTGAGCTCCATGTAGGCTGTGTTGGAGGATTTCTCTGCAGTCAAGGTGGCCTTGCCATTGAACTTAGTTTGATCATTGTTAGGATAAATCCATCACAGATTCTTACATGATTATTATCAGTGCAGGAAGCCAATAAAAGATGAATCAATAGAGCAATAGGCAACTGACCAGAAATTATTGAAAACTGTACTACCAGGTTATACATGAACATTTCAGAAATAAACAAACAAGTTTTGTCTTTCAAACATGTTCTAATTTTATTGGATACAAAGAAATAGAAAAATTTAAGGCCCCCTTTCCAGTTTATTTCCTTTAAATTTCCTTTATTAATTGAAAAAAGTTTTTTAAAAAATACGTGCAGATCACAAATTCCCCTCTCCCAGTGTCTCCTAGATCCCTCACTACCATCCCAACATCACAGACTTTTTTCTCTCATTGTTAAACAAAACACAAACAAATACAATAAAAGCAAGAATCATTGTCTGTTTCTCTCTCTCTCTCTCTCTCTCTCTCTCTCTATCTATCTATCTATCTATCTATCTATCTCAACAACACACAAATATTCAAAAAAACTACTAAAAGAGAAAGTGCCTAAATAAAGCTATAAGCTTATTTTCTTGCTTGTTCCTTGACTATTGTATCTATTGTATTTCTAGTTCCTCAACCTAGAACTAACCTGAATACTTGCATATAATTAAAATGGTATAAAAGCAAAAAAGAGGAGGGGGATGGGATAAGAGGTTCTACATAAGTGAAATGGGGGAAGGAGATGGCATCTGGAATGTAAATAAATAAAATATCCAATTTAAAAAAAACAGTCTACAAATAATTCATTGTGTTGGTTTTATTTGTCCAAACCCAGGATATAGGGCCTATCTTCAAGTGTGATTAATATAGCCAGTGAGCCTCCACTAAAGAAGACTAAATGTTTTGTTTGTTTGTTTGTTTCTTTCAAGTGAATAAGAATTGCAGATAGATTCTTGGCTAAGAGTGTGAGTACATGGTCAACTTCCCCTGCTCTGCAAAGGGTCCCACAGGTTTGAATCTATATAAAACCTGAACTTGATCCCACAGTCTATGTAAATTTATATGTGCATCAGACCTATTGTGTCTGAATGAGACTGTTCCTTTGGAGTCATCTATCATCTCTGACTCTTACTATATTTACATTTATTCCTTTGCAATTGTCCCTCAGTCAAGAAAGGATGGTTTGATGGACACAAACCTCAAATATCTCACACTCTCTACAAATTGTTCATTTTTAGTTGTCTCTTGCTTCACATATGCTGCAAGAAAAATCTCTAATGATGGGAGAGTGACAAAATTATTTAAGTGTATATATGGCTATGTATTTAAAATCGTCTTATTAGTATAATGCATTATTAGAACAATAGACTTTGATTTCCACTAAAACTATTGTCTACACAATTTCTGGTTCTTGGCAACCTTAACAATGTCAGCCATGAATTTCTTCTCATAGGCCTTATATTTCATCAAAGAAAGAATTATTAAAACTATAACATTTGTGCTATTGTTGCACCAACATAACCATAGGAAAGTAAGTATTTTAGGTAACAAGGTTTATAGCTGGGAGATTACTATTTTTTACTTCTAATACCATATAAAATACATAGAGTTCCACGAACTCTAGTTAGGAGTGCTTAAGCTTATACTTGGATAAAGGCTTAAATTCTCTATGTTCACTGAAATATAGAGACATTTTCTTTAACAATATGGTGTTACAATCAGTTTTTTGAGAGCATCAATTACCCTTGAGAGTAGCCTGAAAATTTTGAGAGTATTCATGAGACCTTTTTGATTATGACTGAATTTGACAGTGATCATTAAGTAATTCCCATCTTCCACATACACAGATCCATACAGAAGGTGAACATTACAATTATTTTGAATTTTCTGCTGTGAGATTTGTGGTCAAAGCCTGACTGGAACAATAACTTTGAGCCACCTGTTATAAGCACTAAATGTCCTTCAGCTTTTTAAAACCAAACACAGACACACTCATTTCTGAACATTGAAAAGGGGCCTATGTTGTATATCAGGAATAGAATGTTCTTAAAATAAGAGAAATCAGGAAGACACAGAGGCCAGCAGAAAAGCTGTGACCATACTCTCTTATGATATAACAGTAAGGAACAGAACTGAGAACCAGCCTGAAATATTATATAGCTGAAAATTGAGGTTGTGTCATTGTGTGTTCCGAGCACAGTAGTATATGGCAGTATCTTCAGTGTCCGAACTGCTGATCTTGAGGGATGCTTGGTTGTTGGAGGTGTCCTTGGAGAGTGAGCCGGCTCTTCGGGGGTGGGTTGTAGTTCTTATTATCATTCCACCAAATGTTTGCCAGCCACTCCACACCTTTCCCTGAAGGCTGGCGAATCCAGCTCACCCCCATTCCAAAAGTACTCAGTGAAAACCCAGAAAAAGAGCAAGTCAGACTGAGGGTCTGGGAGGGCTGCAATATTCCAGGGCCAGACTCTTTCAGAGTAATCTGGGACAGGATTTCTGTGAAGAAAATAGAGCAGATGTTCAGGTTGGAATAGAGTGGAGATGGAAAAGTTCATTCTTTAGGGAGTCTTGATACTCACATGTAGGGACAATCAGCAGCAGGAATAAGGAAGTAAGCCTGTCCATGACTGCACACCAGTCTGTACCCAGGCTCACACTTTGGCTTTTCAACCCAAGATTGGGTGGAACCAGGAGAGATTTGCATTCCCTAATCAGGTGCTCACTCTGAGGGTGTACTTAAGTTTTAGGACTCAAGAAGAACCAGTTTGTGATAGGAATCATAGCAACCCTCAAGGGAGCAAACCTCTCATCTCCTTAAAGTGCATTTCACTGAAGACCAGAGTCCTCAGAATAAAGCAATTCTGATGAATGCTGCATAGAAGAATCAACATTGAGTGTGACCCTTAGTCTAACATAAAGGGTAATCACTCTGTTCACTTATCCAGGGATCATTACCTTTAGTTTTTGCATATAGGACAGACACATGAAGAACTCAAAGCATTGATGTTTTCCTGCCTTTGTGTTGCTCTGTGCCTGATGACAGAGATTGCCTCCTATGTGTGTCCTGTCAGAACATATTTTCTTACACACACACACACACACACAAATGTTGTAGACTTGTTGTATAGTATAAGACTATGTGTCATATACAGGGTGACTCTTGCAAAATCAATAATTAAACTAAACAGTGTGATATTTCTTTGACTTTGATTATTTGTCAGTTCCCTGGCTCACAGTTTTCTGATTTCTGTCTACTCAATGGCTGGTGCCTTCATCTTTTTACTGCCCTCATTTGTGACAATTTTAAAAGCAGAGAATTATTGTTTCATTGTTTTTTTTCAGTTCTATCAGATGCTGTACATTCTGGAGGACAGTACAGTGGGCAGAAGATGGTGGAAGTTACACACTGTGACTGAGGAATTTTTTCAGTACTTCAGAGATGTCAAAGAACAATGTATTTTCCATGAGTCTGTCAGTAATGATCTGTTAGAACATCGACATAATATGAATTGCCTAAATTTGGACAACTTTCATAGTGAATTTTTGGTATGAACATGATTAAATATATGAAAATAAGCTGGTGTGAACTACTGATTTCATCGAAGAGAGCTGCACCAAATTTCATATTTATGAAAAAAATCTTTACATTTAAAAACTTTCAAAAGATAAAGATAATAATATATGTATAAACTATAAAATATGATCTTCCCACAAAGTTGTAGCCACATTTTCAAAAGAAAGCAAACCCAGATTGCTAGGTGCCAGCTGAGGAGTTGAACCCTTAGGGTAGGATGAGCAATAAAACCTGCACTAAAGCTTGGATTTTTTTCCCTAGGATTATCAACATTACAAGGACTTTTCATCTATGATTGATTTATATGTCTTGAAATAGGAGAATATTTGAGAATGTACTATATTCTGTCCATGAGATTCAAAAACCTCACAAATGTCCTCATCAAAAACAGGCATGAGGAAGGGTTCACAAGAAGCAAAAAATCATGGAATGATACTGAAACCTAGCTAAGCTTTTGCTTTGAAAGAAGAAAACAGAGGGTCAGATATAGAAGGACTGCTGGTCCTGAATATGAGAAATGCAGAAAACAGAATCTTCTGAGAGAGAGCATCACATCTTGCCAGGAACATGGATGTTGCATTTCACATGCTTTGTCCATGGAATGCATGAAACTATGATGTTTAATCAAGTCTGTGGTATGAGCTTCAATGGACATAGATGCATTTCCTGAATTTTCCCCAGTAAATTGAGTACTTCTGGTTTTGAGATTAAAAATCAGGACAAGCATGGAATGTTTGGTAAAAAATTTAAAATTTTATGTGTTTCATAAATTTGTTCTAACAATGTTATATAAATATAGACATTAATCACCCTGCCAAAGAAGTCTTAAAAATTATGAAATATTGTAGAAAATCTTGAGGAGCTCGCTTAATCAAATTTTACTGAATGGCTTTATAGAGTTCAAAATACAACCTCAGACATGAAGGGAAAAACTCTTCAGTAGAAACAATTGTTAGATAAAAATTGAATCATGAATTCATCCTTCAGAAGTTCTCGAGCACTTGGATTGAAAATGATAGTACTGTTTTGTTTTGTTTTTTGTGGAAATCATGTTATATGTTTACTAGGGGAGGAATGAGATTGAAGATATGCACAGAGTATAGTGTCAACAAAACATATGTTTACATGATGTGTGAAGTCTGTTAGTAGAGGTAAGATCTAATCTCATGAAATAAAGTGTAATTCAGCCATTAATATTAGACTTGGAAAAGGAAGGAATGAAAGTGAATCCCTAACAAGTAATAATCATTAACCTCAGGAATCCCCACAGTAACCTGAAATTCTAAGTACAACATTAGAGCTGATTCTTTTTTATATTTTATTAATCATTCCATTCATTTACATCTAAATGATATCCCACTTTCCAATTACCCCTCCACCAAATCCCCATCCCACATTCACCTGCTTCTCCCTCCACACTGCCTCTATGAGTATGCCCACCCACCCACCCACCCTCACCAGGCCCACTGCTCCAGCATCCCACTATGCTAGGTCAACAAACCTCCACAGGCCTAAGGGCCTCCCCTCCAATTGATGTAATACAAGACCATCCTCTGCTACATAGGTATCTGGAGCCATGGATCCCTCCC
Source organism: Grammomys surdaster (assembly GCF_004785775.1). Classification (NCBI taxonomy): domain Eukaryota; kingdom Metazoa; phylum Chordata; class Mammalia; order Rodentia; family Muridae; genus Grammomys; species Grammomys surdaster. The sequence continues at coordinate 14,171 of NW_021626471.1, forward strand.
TGTACATTCCTTTATTAGTGTTCTAGTCCCTGGGAGCACTGGGTTGTCCAGCCAGCTGATGTTGTTCTTCCTATGGGGATGCAATTACCTCTGCTCCTACAGTACTTCCATGATCTCCCCTAGAGGGGTCCCTGAGTTCAGCCCAAGCATCCACAACTGCATGGGTCACCATCACAAAAGATGGGAAAGGACAGTACATATACATCAAAGGAAAAATCCCCTAGGTGAAATCTCAATTCTGAACATTTATACCCCAAATACAAACCCACAGACAAAATGAAAACCCACCGATTAGGAAAAGATCTTTACCAACCCAACCTGTGATAAATGGCTAATATCCAAAATATACAAAGAACTCAAGAAGTTAGAATCCAGAGAACCAAATAACACTATTAAAAAGTGGATTACAGAGCTAAACAGAGAATTGTCAACTGAGAAATATCATACAGCTGAGAAGTACTTAAAGAAATGTTCAACATCTTTAGTCATCAGAAAAAATGCAAATCAAAATGACCCTGAGATTCAACTTCACTGCAGTCAGAATAGCTAAGATCCAAAACTCAGGTTACCACAGATGCTGGTTAGGAGGAGGAAATAGAGGAACATTACTCCATTGCTGATGGGACTGCAAGCTGGGAAAAGCACTTTGGAAATCAATATGGTGGTTCTCGAGAAAACTGGAAATAGTTCTACCTGAAGACCCAGCTATACCAATACTTGGCATACACCCAAAAGATGCTCCAACATATAACAAAGACACATGTTCCACTATGTATATAGCAGACTTATTTATAATAGCCAGAAGCTGGAATCTAAACCAGATGTCCCTAAATAGAAGAATGGATACAGAAAATGTAGTACATTTACAAAATGGAGTACTACTCAGCTATTTAAAGTAATGACTTCTTGAAATTTGCATGCAAATGGATGGAACTCAAGTTGATTCTTAATCAGATAATGAAGTATTTTGCAAGTAAATATGAAAACCAGGAAGGAAGTGGAACATAAACCTTGCACATAACACCAGATTGAAAGATTCTCATACCTGCTGGCCATATGATGTCAACTAAGAACTGCAACATGGTGTATTGAGGTTCATTCCCTAAGGGAGAATTCAAGAGAAGAGGAAACAGGAGTTGGATTGATTCTCTCTTTAGCAGCTGCTGCTATGTGGAGATATTGCTAAGTGGCAAGCAGGCTTCTACTAGCAGAAAGAGTGCAACTGACATTGTTCTTCCTGCCAGAGCCTGCAGGCTACTTGGGAAGCAAGCCAGGTGCAACAGCTAGGAACTGAGGTTAGGGCTACCAGGCAGGAAGTGTTCTTGGTAGGCCCAGGAAGTTTCCAGTGGTGAAAGCTTCAGGAGATTGCTCTCTTCCCATTGATGTACTACTCCTCTTATGAGGGAAGCTCTCTGACAATTCTTGATAAGTAATTCTTACACATGTTTATTTCTTCTGTATAGGATCTTATACATGTTGTGGTGGGTGGGGGTTCTGACAGAAGATGCTTTCTATTGACCTGGTCTGAGATGTTAGGGATGCCTCCTCTGCATGTGAAAGTGTTTGGGGTACTGCCCCTGTGTGGTTGATCAATGTTATACATGGGTGTGCTGTGGTCATGCAACAGCAGCCTGGTCAAAAGGAGGT
>NW_021626472.1:0-5079 GCF_004785775.1 Grammomys surdaster
TTGTTATTAAGAAAGAACCTGTTCTGTCCCATGCTAAGGAGAAGCATGTCTGCTCTTTCTGCTCTCTGAAGCTTCTTCCTATTTCTTCTTTCCCTCTGCATTCTGCAAACTGCTCTCTTATTTTTTTTGTTACCAATAGTTTCTATGTTATTTCTCTCTTCATATTCCTTCTAATCTTGCTCTCTCATCCTGTTCTGAAGCTACTACAATGCTTTTATTCTCAATGCCTTTTCTCTCTAAGCTATGCCTATACTTCTACATTCTTCTTGAGTTCAATGCTGCCTAAAAAGTGTTCTGTCTAAAAACTGCTCATCTCAGTACCACTCACAGCTCAGTTCTTCTCAGCTCAATTCTCCTCAGCCAAGTTCCGCTCAGCTCAGTTCTGACACTTCTCTTTATCCTCAGCACTTAAACATCTTTCGGCATACATGGTCACATGTTCACACACAAAATCACATCCTAAATTGAAATAGAAGTTTACAACAGAGAATGTTTTCATGCATCTCTATTAGGAGTAATTATTTGGCTAAACATATATCACCTGTCACAGCTCCACAGGTTCACTCAATGTTTAAAAGTGTCTAGGTTATTAGTGAAGTTTTGTTTAGATAAATCAAATCAACAATTTGTCTTCTGTCCTAGCACCTATAATAAATTGTTAGTTACCTTTTTATGACCTCTGGTTAATTGTTTTACAACATCTTGGAATGTCCTCTGAGTAGGAGAAAGTCTGGTTACTATCTAAGAGCAATGAACTGGTGACACTTGGGAGACTGGCAGAGTTCTCATTGCAGTTTTGATTATCAGAAGAGACCTAATAGCAGACCCAATATAAAAGAGCTAAATAATCACAGACATAATTTTAGGAATTCTTATAATGTCATCATTAAGTCTTAAGAAGTCATCTATTTGTATAGCATCACTATCGGACGGTACATCTTCATGGATCTGAAGAGATCTGCTCCAAAGGTGTGTGCTATTACTTAGTGATTGTTATATATATTTAATAATAACAGGAAAAAGCATATTATTAGCAGGAATCTTTCCTAAAATGAATCCCTTACAACCTTGCTAAAGAAGCATGAACCTCTCACAGGTTATATAAGAATCCAAATCATGCCATCTCAAAATGATCACCTTCTAATTATTAGCTTGTTCCATTCATCTAAAGATTACTGACTCTATGACTGATTACTGAGACTGGGATGACTTTTTATAGGACCAAATATTAACAAGAAACCTCGTAATCTACCCACATTAGCATGTACATATACTGAGTTGATAAATGAGCTATGTGAAATGGGATTTAATATTATTTTCGTCCAATGAATAGGAATTACACTTAGAATGAGACACTACATTCTGATATAAATAGCTCTTATGTTCTAAGAGCCTGAAAATTCTGCTGGACCACACAGCCAATGTGAATACAATGCATATAGAAATCACTTAAAACTTAAGACTGTGAAAGGAAGTTTTGTTTGTTCAGAGGTAATTTACAAGTCAAATTCATAATACACTTTATTCCAGCTATTCCAATGAATGTTCTAAGTTTATCAGAATCCAGAGATATATTTATTATGCATAATCACAGTTTCCTTTTCATTATTTTATTAAAGAAGAAAAAATATCAATAGAGGTGGTCACACGTGAAGAGATTAACAAAGTATGGAATACTCTAGGAGCATCTTAAGTCAACATCACATAATTCATAGGTATTCTTTTCCAAAGTTGACAAAAGGAATACAGGTTTCTAAGGAAGAGACACAAAAAATGGTCTCTAAAATTGATCGTGAATGGGCAAGACTTCACTAATCTTCTCTGAGTAATCTCAGTCCTAGGGCAGCTTGCTCCTCATCCTGTGTTTGTGACATACTAAGGATATGGTTGTAACATTGTGCTTTGCACAGTAATAGACTGCAAAGTCCTCAGATGTCAGGATGCTGAGCTCCATGTAGTCTGTATTGGAGGATTTGTCTTCAGTCAGTGTGGCCTTGCCCTGGAACTTTTGTTTGCATTTAGTATCAATGTTTTAAGGATAAATTCTACCAATCCACTCAAGGCTCTTTCCATGGCTCTGCTTCATCCAGTACATAGTGTAAGTTTTCTCAGTGATAGTGTAGCACAAAGCCTTGTAAAACATCTTCATTGAAGCCACAGGACTCACCAGCTCAGCCCCAGACTACTGCATCTGGACCGGGGGTAGACACCTGTAGAGGGAAAGACAGAGTGGATGTCATTGTCACCCGTGTATGGCCTGTTCTCAAGTCTGAAACTGTGAGCCCCTTACCTGTAGCTGTTGCCATCAGAAAGGATGATCCAGCTCCATCCCATGGTGAATTCCTTTGTACTCAGTGACTATAGAGAGGACAGTGAGCTTATGTTTTTGTTGGGTATAGACATCTCTATATTTACCACCATAGGCTCACAAAATTTGCATATTCATGAGCAGGATACATCTTACATAAGGACATATTCCTCCTTGAAAAGAAGGGACAACTGGGTCAGGAATCAGGCTCCTGAGTCACAAGTCCTAATCCTGTATTAGGAAATGCATCCCATAACCTTTCCCTGAGCCTTGTGAAGAGGCTGTGGATATAACATCAGGCCTATGCTCTAAAATTGCAGCCTGAGACAGTGGCTGTACTTCTGTGAATGTTAACACATAGATTTGAATGTAGTTACAAAAGTGACAAAACTGTTTGGAAATTTCAAAAATACATTATTAGAATTTACAGCCTCCTTTCAAAACTTACAATGAATATTTGCCATTCCAACATGCTATATACATAAAATGTTCTCACAAATGACCAAAAGTAATTATGCTTAAGATATATTTGTATATTAAGGATTATTTCAGCAATATCATTATAAGTAAACTATGTAAATAAACTATAAAACAGTAAAAAGAAGATTTAAACCAGAAGACATGAATTAACACACACACACATCAACACACTTTTCATCAGAAAGGAATAAAATACTTATGTCAACAATTTCGGTAAAATAGATGCAACTGGAAATGACTGTATTAATTGAGGCCATATTAGAAACATAGTAGTTATTATATACTGCAATTTATATAGACTTATGTATGCGAATACATAATGTTGTTTAAATGTAACCATCTAGTATAATAAAGTGAAAAATAAGAGGGCAAAAAAAAGAACGCTAGAGGTTATGGGGGAAATATTCACAGTGTACACAATATACTTGTATGAAATTTTTAAATATATATAATCCTGATATACCTACTTTACAGAATTATTTTTATTCTTTGCAATTTTCAATCCTAAATGAAATGTAGTATGATCATATCTCCCTCTACACTGTACCTCTGATTTCTGTTGGAACATTCCAATATGTCTTTCTCTCAACATCCTGACCTCTTTTATTTCATTAACTAATAACCTATCATGTCCAAATACTGATATTTATATACACATAAATGAAGTCATTCACTAGTACATAGGGAACCTTCAAAAACATTACCAGAATTTGATTAACTATTCCTCATTGGTCATAAAATGTCAACAAACCCTGAGCTTGATGTAGGTCTGAAGCATTCCTCCACATCTATGTTATAATATTTTTAAAAATTGTATACTATCTTTAGTGTTGAGAACAGAACATACATATACCAATGTATATATGTGATCCTAAGAGGACAACTTAGGAATCTTAATTTTTGTATTAAAAGATATAAGTTCAAAGGGTAAAACTGTTATTACTAAACTTTCCAGGAGAGACTTTTATCTGATCATCTATTACACAGGCTCTTTACTAAAAAGCTCATACAAACAATCAAAAGTAATTATGCTTCAGAAGTATTTGTACATTAAGGATTATTGCAGCAGTATAATTATAAGTAAAGTATGTAAATAAACTATGTAACTTTGACTGTTTGAATTTAATTGTTCATGTCTTGTGCTGGTAAATGTAGGTGCTGAAAGTTCATGTAAAGTCTTGAGACTTTACTTCATGTCTATACACTCAAGATTCTGGATTTTATGTTCTTTCCAATCTCTCTTTTGTTATGGTTCATGGGTTTTTGCTGGGACATTATATAAATGTCTCATCTGTAATTGAGTATGCAAAGGTTCATACTCTGCACCTTGTCTATTAATGCATGTCTACATTATTCATTATGCACTGCACATAGAAGCTGCTGTGGTCAAGGCTGAGGACAGCAATAATCTACAAGGTATAAACATTATAAGGCAATTTGATCACTTGACCTTTAGCAATGCAACTACAGTGTACTATGCTTATGTCATCTGTAGTCATAGGCTTGTGACCATGTTTAACTTAGATGAAGTCTTTCTAAAGGAGCAGACCACACATCCAATTTGAAAGCAAATGATCACTACATAATAGTCCATTACTGGTTATATCTCACCTGGAGGCTGATATTGTAAATTGATAGGTCAGATCCTGAGTAAGATCACTGAGGCCATTAGAGTGTGAGGAATTAAAGGATATGATATAGTAAAATAGAGATAAAATGAAAACTAGAAATCAGATAGTTGAGGTATGATATGTCAAACATGAAATAGTAGAGGGAAATGGAGATTAACAAATGGGTTTAGCATAAACCAAATTAAAGGCGATAAAAGACGTTAGATGAAATCTAGAATCTTCAATGTAAGTAAAAATAAAAAAGAATTAATGATATGGAATTCATGTAGCATGACAAAGCAAATTAAGGATATTGGGAGTAAAAACAGTGCATTTTGGAGTAAAAAGCAAGAAAACTTAAAAATGGAATACTCCCTGTGAGATAATTGTCAGAGAAGCTCAACAGTTGCTGAGAATAGTATGGGAATCACCATTGTTCTTAGTTGCGTACTGTAACTGAATAGGTAAGCCTTATTTCTGAGAAAGAATTTAAACACTGAATAGATTATAAAAGCCAGAGAAGTTGGATGACTTCAAGGAAACTGAATTCTGGACATAACTGGACTCATGCACACATGAACCTATGGACAGTGTGGCAGCATACACAGGGTATGCACAGACTTCATCCTAATGGAGTCTCATTGTTGAGAGAGGGACATGACCACAGGTTCTCACCCTTAA
>NW_021626473.1:0-5177 GCF_004785775.1 Grammomys surdaster
TTGTTATTAAGAAAGAACCTGTTCTGTCCCATGCTAAGGAGAAGCATATCTGCTCTTTCTGCTCTCTGAAGCTTCTTCATTTTTCTTCTTTCCCTCTGCATTCTGCAAATTGCTCTCTTATTTTTTTTGTTACCAATAGTTTCTACGTTATTTCTCTCTTCATATTCCTTCAATCTTGCTCTCTCATCCTGTTCTGAAGCTACTACAATGCTTTTATTCTCGATGCCTTTTCTCTCTAAGCTATGCCTATACTTCTACATTCTTCTTGAGTTCAGTTCTGCCTAAAAAGTGTTCTGTCTAAAAACTGCTCATCTCAGTACCACTCACAGATCAGTTCTTCTCAGCTCAATTCTCCTCAGCCAAGTTCCGCTCAGCTCAGTTCTGACACTTCTCTTTATCCTCAGCACTTAAACATCTTTCGGCATACATGATCACATGTTAAATAGTTCATCACATGTTCACACACAAAATCACATCCTAAATTGAAATAGAAGTTTACAACAGAGAATGTTTTCATGCATCTCTATTAGGAGTAATTATTTGGCTAAACATACATCACCTGTCACAGTTCTACAGGTTCACTCAATGTTTAAAAGTGTCTAAGTTATTAATGAAGTTTTGTTTAGATAAATCAAATCAACAATTTGTCTTCTGTCCTAGCACCTATAATTAAGTGTTAGTTCCCTTTTTATGACCTCTGGTTAATTGTTTTACAACATCTTGGAATGTTCTCTGAGTAGGAGAAAGTCTGGTTACTATCTAAGAGCAATGAACTGGTGACACTTGGGAGACTGGCAGAGTTCTCATTGCAGTTTTGATTATCAGAAGAGACCTAATAGCAGACCCAATATAAAAGAGCTTAATAATCACAGACATAATTTTAGGAATTCTTATAGAGTCATCATTAAGTCTTAAGAACTCATCTATTTGTATAGCATCACTATCGGATGGTACATCTTCATGGATCTGAAGAGATCTGCTCCAAAGGTGTGTGCTATTACTTAGTGATTGTTATATATATTTAATAATAACAGGAAAAAGCATATTATTAGCAGGAATCTTTCCTAAAATGAATCCCTTACAACCTTGCTAAAGAAGCATGAACCTGTCACAGGTTATATAAGAATCCAAATCATGCCATCTCAAAATGATCACCTTCCAATTATTAGCTTGTTCCATTCATCTAAAGATTACTGACTCTATGGCTGATTACTGAGACTGGGATGACTTTTTATAGGATCAGATATTGACAAGAAACCTCATAATCTACCCACGTTAGCTTGTACATATACTGAGTTGATAAATGAGCTATGTGAAATGGGATTTAGTATTATTTTTGTCCAGTGAATAGGAATTATACTTAGAATGAGACACTACATTCTGATATAAATAGCTCTTATGTTCTAAGAGCCTGAAAATTCTTTTGGACACACAGCCAATGTGAATACAATGCATATAGAAATCACTTAAAACTTAAGACTGTGAAAGGAAGTTTTGTTTGTTCAGAGGTAATTTACAAGTCAAATTCATAATACACTTTATTCCAGCTATTCCAATGAATGTTCTAAGTTTATCAGAATCTAGAGATATATTTATTATTCATAATCACAGTTTCCTTTTCATTGTTTTATTATAGAAGAAAAATATCAATAGAGGTGGTCACACGTGAAGAGATTGACAAAGTATGGAATACTCTAGGAGCATCTTAAGTCAACATCACATAATTCATAGATATCCTTTTACAAAGTTGACAAAAGGAATACAGGTTTCTTAGGAAGACACACACACACACACACACACACACACAAAACGGTCTCTAAAATTCATCGTGAATGGGCAAGACTTCAGGCTAATCTTCTCTGAGTAATCTCAGTCCTAGGGCAGCTTGCTCCTCATCCTGTGATTGTGACATACTAAGGATATGTTTGTAACATTGTGCTTTGCACAGTAATAGACCGCAGAGTCCTCAGACGTCAGGATGCTGAGCTCCATGTAGTCTGTATTGGTGGATTTGTCTGCAGTCAATGTGGCCTTGCCCTGGAACTTTTGTTTGCATTTAGTATCAACATTGTAAGTATAAATTCTACCAATCCACTCAAGGCTCATTCCGTGGCTCTGCTTCATCCAGTACATAGTGTAAGTTTTCTCAGTGATAGTGTAGCACAAAGCCTTGTAAAACATCTTCACTGAAGCCACAGGACTCACCAGCTCAGCCCCAGACTACTGCATCTGGACCGGGGGGAGACACCTGTAGAGGGAAAGACAGAGTGGATGTCATTGTCACCCGTGTATGGCTTGTTCTCAAGTCTAAATCTGTGAGTCCCTTACCTGTAGCTGTTGCCATCAGAAAGAGGATGATCCAGCTCCATCCCATGGTGAGGTCCTTTGTACTCAGTGATTATAGAGAGGACAGTGAGCTTGTGTTTTTGTTGGGTATAGACATCTCTATATTTGCCACCATAGACTCACATGATTTGCATATTCATGAGCAGGATACATCTTACATAAGGATATATTCCTCCTTGAAAAGAAGGGACAACTGGGTCAGGAATCAGGCTCCTGAGTCACAAGTCCTAATCCAGTATTAGGAAATGCATTCCATAACCATTCCCTGTGCCTTGTGAAGAGGCTGTGGATATAACATCAGGCCTAAGCTCTAAAATTGCAGCCTGAGACAGTGGTTGCACTTCTGTGAATGTTAACACATAGATTTGAATGTAGTTACAAAAGTGACAAAACTGTTTGGAAATTTCAAAAATACATTATTAGAATTTACAGCCTCCTTTCAAAACTTACAATGAACATTTGCCATTCCAACATGCTATATACATAAAATGTTCTCACAAGTGACCAAAAGTAATTATGCTTAAGATGTATTTGTATATTAAGGATTATTGCAGCAATATCATTATAAGTAAATTATGTAAATAAACTATAAAACAGTAAAAAGAAGATTTAAACCAGAAGACATGAATTAACACACACACACACAAACACACACACACACACACACAGAGATCAACACACTTTTCATCAGAAAGGAATAAAATACTTATGTCAACAATTTTTGTAAAATAGATGCAACTGGAGATGACTGCATTAATTGAGACCATATTAGAAATATAGACGTCGAATCAGATTCTCAGTGGTTATTATATACTGCACATTTATATAGACTTATGTATGCAAATACATAATGTTGTTTAAATGTAACCATCTAGTATAATAAAGTAAAAAATAAGTGGGCAAAAAAATGAACGCTAGAGGTTATGGGGGAAATATTCACAGTGTACACAATATACTTGTATGAAATTTCTGAATATATATAATCCTGATATACCTACTTTACAGAATTATTTTCATTCTTTGCAATTTTCAATCCTAAATGAAATGTAGTATGATCATATCTCCCTCTACTCTGTCCCTCTGGTTTCTGTTGGAACATTCCAATATGTCTTTCTCCCAACATCCTGACCTCTTTTATTTCATTAACTAATAACCTAGCATGTCCAAATACTGATATTTATATACACATAAATGAAGTCATTCACTAGTACATAGGGAACCTTCAAAAACATTACCAGAATTTGATTAACTATTCCTCATTGGTCATAAAATGTCAACAAACCCTGAGCTTGATGTAGATCTGAAGCATTCCTCCACATCTATGTTATAATATTTTTAAAAATTGTATACTATCTTTAGTGTTGAGAACAGAACACGCATATAACAATGTATATGTGTGATCCTAAGAGGACAACTTAGGAATCTTAATCCTTGTATTAAAAGTTATAAGTTCAAGGGGTAAAACTGTTATTACTAAACTTTCCAGGAGAGACTTTTATCTGATCAACTATTACACAGGCTCTTTACTAAAAAGCTCACACAAACAATCAAAAGTAATTATGCTTCAGAAGTATTTGTACATTAAGGATTATTGCAGCAGTATAATTATAAGTAAATTATGTAAATAAACTATGTGACTTTGACTGTTTGAACTTAATTATTCATGTCTTGTGCTGGTAAATGTAGGTGCTGAAAGTTCATGTAAAGTCTTGAGACTTTATTTCATGTCTATACACTCAAGATTCTGGATTTTATGTTCTTTCCAATCTCTCTTTTGTTATGGTTCATGGGTTTTTGCTGGGACATTATATAAATGTCTCATCTGTAATTGAGTATGTAGAGGTTCATACTCTGCACCTTGTCTATTAATGCATGTCTACATTATTCATTACGCACTGCACATAGAAGCTGCTGTGGTCAAGGCTGAGGACAGCAATAATCTACAAGGTATAAACATAAATATTATAAGGCAATTTGATCACTTGACCTTTAGCAATGCAACTACAGAGTACTATGCTTATGTCATCTGTAGTCATAGGCTTGTGACCATGTTTAACTTAGATGAAGTCTTTTTAAAGGAGCAGACCACACATCCAATTTGAAAGCAAATGATCACTACATAATAGTCCATTACTAGTGGTTATATCTCACCTGGAGGCTGATATTGTAAATTGATAGGTCAGATCCTGAGTAAGATCACTGAGGCCATTAGAGTGTGAGGAATTAAAGGATATGATATAGTAAAATAGAGATAAAATGAAAACTAGAAATCAGATAGTTGAGGTATGATATGTCAAACATGAAATAGTAGAGGGAAATGGAGATTAACAAATGGGTTTAGCATAAACCAAATTAAAGGCGATAAAAGACGTTAGATGAAATCTAGAATCTTCAATGTAAGTAAAAATAAAAAAGAATTAATGATATGGAATTCATGTAGCATGACAAAGCAAATTAAGGATATTGGGAGTAAAAACAGTGCATTTTGGAGTAAAAAGCAAGAAAACTTAAAAATGGAATACTCCCTGTGAGATAACTGTCAGAGAAGCTCAACACGTGCTGAGAATAATATGGGAATCACCATTGTTCTTAGTTGCGTACTGTAACTGAATAGGTAAGCCTTATTTCTGAGAAAGAATTTAAACACTGAATAGATTATAAAAGCCAGAGAAGTTGGATGACTTCAAGGAAACTGAATTCTGGACATAACTGGACTCATGCACACATGAACCTATGGACAGTGTGGCAGCATACACAGGGTATGCACAGACTTCATCCTAATGGAGTCTCATTGTTGAGAGAGGGACATGACCACAGGTTCTCACCCTTAA
>NW_021626474.1:0-6995 GCF_004785775.1 Grammomys surdaster
CCTCCAACTCCTGTTGACTTCCTGTGCCCATGGACCTTGGCACCTGACTTCCCAGTCCTCCAACTCCTATTGACTTCCTGTGCCTATGTATCACTCTGCCTGACTTCCCAGTCCTCCAACCTCTATTGACTTCCTGTGTCCATAGACCTCTGCACCTGATTTCTAAGTCCTTCACCTCCTATTGACATCCTGTTTAGTTTTCATGGCAGATGATGTCACCTATAATTCGTAGATGAGCAAGTTGGGTATTCTGTTCAGTATGAAGTATGTTGATTGTCCAGACCTCCTGGGACAGCTTACCATGTTTCATGTAGAGTGCTTGATAGAGAATATGCCAAGGTCCTAGTCCATAATCAGTTTGTAGTAAAAGAAACAAAGATAGGGGAAAGCCTGATTCATAAATGTGCACAAAGTACCTTGGCTATGCCAAGTGGAGGAAGGAAGAGAAAACAAAGAAAAGCAAGGAACTCAGGAGGAGGAGGAGCAGTGAGTCTCTGTCAATGTGAATCAGCATACCTGCAGTAGACAATTCTATGATTTTGGAAGCCACAGGCTTGACTCCATGCTATTATACACTGTTGTAGTTATTAATGTAATCTATTTCAGAATTTTGTACATGAGTTCTGTCTGGACATCATGTGCACCGTTTCCAGCTGTGCTGACCCCAACTCATCCTGTAGAAATCCTTCTCAAATGCATCCTTCCTCCTCCTGTTCTTCTATTATGACTACTATCTCCTATATAGACATTCCCACGTGTATACATACATATCCAATACATATTTTATATGAATACAGATTGATGAGTCTATTTGGCATTGCTTATAGGTGTGTGTGGTTTGTGTATTCCACCAGGAGTCATATGACCTAGCAAGGGCCTCAGATTTGCAGAAGACTTGTTCTCCATCTCTCAGCACCTGTTGCGCTGCTGTAGTTCTTTCCTGTAGCTCTTCATCTAGGGGTAGCACTTGTGAGATTGTCTCCAGCCATGATGGCAGGACAAAGGACATTGTCACAGTGCTGGCCCATTTCTGGTAACCTTATTGTTAAGGCTATATTGATGCTACTTCCCTGTCATATACAGGTGCCAATGCCTCCCAAACTGACATGCTAGTCCTCTGGCTCTATGGTCATTCCTGTCTTTCCTCTGCAATGTGCCCTGAGTCTGTATGTGAGAGTTGCATTCTAGATGAGTTAATTATGGCTGTGGATACCACAGTCGTTGTTTGTTCTCTGCATTTTGACCAGTTGTGGATTTCTGAATGATGGTCTCCCTCTGGTGAAAAGGAAGCTTCTTGGATGAGGAGAGGAGTGACACTTTTAACTACAGAGTTTTAAGGATAAGCACTTCTAATGCATTTAGAAACTATACAGGTTTAGGAAACTGGCAGTAATCGGTTGTACTCTAGGTTCCATGTCTACCTGGACAAAACAGGCATTAATTCCCTCCTTTGGAGCTTGTCTTTAAGTCCAACTAGCTAGCTACTGGTTACATCAAAAGTATAAGTCCACTGTTGCACCTTTTGGGATATCTTGCCAGTTTGGCTATTGCTGTGATCTGTGTTACAGCCAGATAGGAGTATTGATTGAATTTGTCCAGTGGACACTTGACTAGCTCCTCCAGTTCTGTGTCAGCTAGTCCTCAGAGAGGAGGCTTCCTGATTAGACACAGTTCAGTGTCTGAAATGGATGGACTCTTCAACAACTGTGTTTTAGTTTCAAGATGTGGGTCAAACAAAGACAGTGGCAATAACCTTTAGTAACCTTTGGGCTCATTTCAACTCCCCGATCAGTAACTAGAAGGGAGGTTTGCCATGCCTGACACTGGAGTTTCTGGTAGTCTGCTGTTCTTGGTAGGAGCATTTTCACTCAAAATGGAATTACATTTTTAAAATTTTATATTCATATGAGTATGTATAGACATACACACATGTATCTTATACATGTAAATACATGAAATTTGATTTCATCTTGTATTTTTGAATTAATATCTACATTGCATTTTAATGAACTATAAAATAAAGTTACTAGAGCATTTTCAAACATCCCAAGTGTGATCAATACCTTCCCCAGGTCTCTTTCTCTATCACTGAGTGAAGTCAGGGTGGGAGCTCAAGGCAGGAACTTGGAGGCTCGAATCCATGCACAGGGCACTGAGGAACACTACATACTGGCTTGTTAGGCCATAGTTTGCTAAGTCTGCTTTCTTATAGAACACAGGATAACCTGCTAGGGATGGTACCCTGCAGAATGATGTGAGTCCTTCCATATCAATCACAAATTAAGAAAATGCCCTCCAAGCAAGGTTGCTTGCATTACAGTGGGAAGGGGGAATGGAATGATTGTGGAAGGCAGATGGAGGGAGGGAAGTGGAGGGTGGTGGTTCTGGGTAAGGGGGAGGAGGCAGGGGGATGGACGACCATGAGAATGAATGGAAAACTAGAACTGACTGAGTGTTACCGGGTATCTCCAGGAAGAGACAGAGACCTGGGGATAAGGGAGGCACCAAAGAATCAATTAGGGTGTCCTTAACTGTGACTCACAGCACTGGGGATATGGAGCCTGGGGAGGCTGCCTCCTGTGGCCAGGCAGGAACCTTGGTGAAGCAATAGGAACACTAACACGATCACAATATTTTCAACCCAAAATTTATCTTGTCTACAAGAAATACAGTTATTGGGGATAAGGTACAGACAGAGGAAATGGCTAATCAACAACTGAACCAACTTGAAACTTATCCAGTGGGAAAGCACAAATCCCTGACACTATTAAGGATATTCTGTTCGGCTTGCAGACAGCAGTCTAGCATGGCTGTCCTCTGAGAGGCTCCACCCAGCAGCTGACTCAGACAGATGCAGACACACACAGTCAAATAGTGGATGGAGCTTGGGGACTCTTAGGGAAGTATAGGAAGAAGGATTTCAGGCCCCGAAGGGGATAGGAACTTTACAGGAAGACCAATAGAGTCAACTACCCTGAACCCTTGGGGGTCTCAGAGAGTGAACCACCAACCAATGAACATACACTGGCTGGACCTAGGCTTCCCCACACATATGTAGCAGAAGTATATCTTGGTCTTTCTGTTGGTCCTGAACAACTGGGATGCGGACTATCCCAAAAACCTGTTGCCTGTGTGTGGTATTTGCTCTTCTAGCTGGGTTGCCTTATCAGGCTTCAGTGGTACAGGGTGTGCCTAGCCCCTCGGAGACATGATGTGCCAGACTAATCTAATGGAGGCATTTTCTTGATTGTGATTCTCTTTTCTCAGGTGGCATGAGCTGTGGTGAGTGGAGTGGAACTATGCCCCCCTAGACATTAGTGGGAAATGTACAGCTTGGTCTCCATGTTGGTCCCCTAACAATTAAATCAGGGGCTGTGTCTGACACTGTTTCCGGCCATTGGATCTCCTTTCCCTATCTGGACTGAGTGGTTGGGCCTCAGTGGGTAAGATGCACTTAGTCCTGCTGTAATTTGTTTTCCCAGGGTGAAGTGGTACCTAAGGGTCAGCTCCCCCTTCTCTGAAACCAGGTGTAGGGTGTAATGGAGGAAGAGATTTGTAAGGGTGGGACTGGGTGGAGAGAAGGGAGGGAGGCTATAAAGTAAATAAATAAATTAATAAAAAGATTTAAAAATAAGTAAACAAATACCCTGGCAACGTTTCAATACACACTCATCAGGTGAAGCACATTTAAGTTCTTTTGGGGGGCTCTGATTAGAGTAGCAAGTATCTGTGGGGTAGGCTATCCAGGCATGTATACCATGTATACCAAGGAGTGTCACAACTGGGTTTTGTGGTAGGTCGTGTAGCTTTACTAGATATTTCACACTGATTTCCAGAGTGTGCGCTCCCACCAGTGATGAAGGAGAGTTCCCTTTCCCCATAACATTCTCTCCAGTGGCTTTTCCCAAACTGAGTCATTCCGAGTGGGGTGAGAATGAAAGCTCATGGTAGGTTTAACTTGCATTTCTCTAATTGATAAGGGTATGGAACATATTTAAAATCATTTCTAGCCATTATTTCTTCTTTTAAGCGTACCCTGTTCAGATATTTGCCCTTTCTGTAACTGTGACATTTGATTTTTTGATCTTCTGTCTTGAAGTCATTTGTCTACTCTGGACATTAATCCTCTCTCAGATGTACAGCTGATAAGGATTTATTTTCTCCTAGTCAGTGGGCTTCTTCTTCATTGGATTGTTTCTATATCTTCACAGAATCTCTTTAGCTCTATGAGATCCTGTGTGTCAATTGCTATCCTTCATTCCTCGGCAACCAAGATGCTATCCAGACAGCCCTTTCCTGCGCCTATCCCTTGTGGGGCACGGCCTATGCTACCCCATCACTCCAGGTTTCACTTTCAGGTCCTTCATTCATGTGGAGTTACTTTTAGTGCAGGGTGATGCATTTTGGTCTAATCTCTTTTGTCAATGTATCAAAGTCCAGCGTTCCCAGCCCAGATGCTGTCTCTTTTCCAGTGTGTATTTACCATCTTTTTCAAACATCAGGTGCCTGTAGTTACCTGGACTTATGTTTGGATTTTGGCTTTGGTTCCGTTCATCTCCATGTCTGTCTGTTGACCAGGACAATGCTGTTTTTATTACCACAAATCTGCAATGTCTCTTGAAATCTGGAATGCTAGTTTCTGCAGTATCCCATATACCCTCTCCTCTCTGGGCTCTTTTGTGCTTCCAAATCAATTAAAGTGTTTTTAAGTTTTTCTCTGAAGAGTGTCAGGAGGATTTTGATTGGGATGGCATCAGTTCTCTGCATTGCCTTTGGTATAATGGTCGTTTTCACAGTGTTGCTTTTGCTGTGCCCATGAGAATTCTTTTCGTCTTCTTGTGTCCTTCCCATGAAGATATATTGAATATTGTGAAAGGGTTGTTTTAGTATCTATTGAGATGTTCATGTAAATTTTCTTTTCACTCTAGGCATATTAATTATTACACGCATTGGCTAATGTGAATGAACTCTCCTGGCCTCTCCTGCATGGAGACAGCTTGAATGTGATGTATGATTGTTTCCCCATATAAGAAATAATAAAATTGTTTCTTTGGGGATTCCACACCATATATTCCTCTCAGATGTGCTTCCCAGTCCTTCCCTCTCCTTCCTCCACCATTGTTACCACTCCCTCTAGCAAAAACAAACAATCAAACTAACTAACTAACTAACTAACTAACTAACTCCAAAAACATTCCAATTTCTGTTGTCTATGCATCAATTTAGATGCTTTCAGACTCTCAGAGGCCTGCCCCCTAGATGGTGGTGAGTCCTCTGAAACCCTGCTGGAAGTCACCTACTACGGAGGGTGAGACCCCAGCATCCTGTTGCAGTTTTTAAGAGTTCACTTTGATGGCTTCCTATCTAGGCTCTTGCTATTCGGAGGGGGTGACTGTTATGGTGAAGATAGGGATTGTCACAGAATTCTTCCATGTCCATCTTCCTCAGCAGTGTATCTGCACTCATTGATAGCACTGTGACATTAGCTCTTCTGTTCATTGTGGACTAAGGGAGCATGGCTTCTGGGCTTCCAGATGGTTTCTGGCATCAGCACAGACCAGGAACAGGACTCTCAGTTACAGTAGAGCCACAAACCCATGTGACACCCTCTCTTCCAGCTGAGATCATAGACACCAATGTGCCTCCAGCTGCAGCATAAAGCATGGATATCCACTTGACTTTCAGTGGCAACTCAGGCCACAGTGAGACATGGCTCTCTGTATCAACACAGAGAAGACCAAGGCAGCAGAGAAAACCACTCAGAACCTTTTATCCCCAGTAGCAGCCATGTGACCTTCGATGGCAGCATGTCCTAAGAGTATCAACATAGCATCCTGGTGCAACACCTGTCAGGGATATCTGCATGGCTCATGCTGGTAACATAGAACATGGACATCAACACAGACCAGGACAAAATAAGAACACGGACCCCCACATGACTCTCTGTGGCAATATAGGCCATATATCACCATGCATGGCTGGTGGCAGCACAGGCCACCCGCATGGATGTATACTACCTTCTCATCTTTGCCCACAGACATGAACAAGGCTTCAGGCTGCAGCACAGACAGCAGACATCCATATGGTCTTTGGCAGTAACTCAGGCCATGGCCATCAACACAACCCCAATCACATTAATGCCATAAAACGAGACATGGCTCATGGCCACAACCAGGACCAGATTCTCACTATGTTCTCAGGTGGCTGAGCAGGCCACTCACATCTGTATGTTCCCCTGGGTCAGCACAGCCCCAAGACATGAACCAGGCAATAGAACAGGACATATGTCATTAGGTGATAACACAGTCGTCAGATATCAACCCAGACCTCAGGCATATGAGCGCCCTTGACCCACAAACAAACCTCAGCAGCAGCGCAGGACATAGTGGTCCTTAGAGAACATCAATCTAGAAAGTGTACCCTCATCCCGGGCTTCCATTATTGCCAAGATCTAGAGTGATCTCTTGCCCAGGCAATTTGATTAGGGCCTGAGACTGACTGCATCTGTGTAAGTTCCAGGCTGCTACACAGCCACCATCCTGTCAACACCACTGGGCAGTACATAATCCACCATGAACCCCAGCCCTCACTCTCACTCTCTCCAGTCCCCACAGTAACATCTCCAGTTCCACCTCTCCACACAGCTCATGCTCTGCCTGCAATGCTCAGCGCCTTCATTTCTCCCATCTCACTTTTCACCTTTGCTTTTTAGCAGTAGCAGCCGTCAGGGTAGGGCTACCGTGCATATGCAAGCTTATGGTAGTGTGTGTGCCAAGCCTGCCGAGCTGGCTAAGCCGGCTTACTGGGCCCACAGAGCGAATGATCTTTTTAATATATGCTTGTGTTCTGTTTCTAAGTATTCTATGGAAGAAATTTGAATCTATATTGCTGACGCATAAAGGATTGCAGTACGTTTGTTGTTGTGTCTTTAATGGGTTTTGTGGTTAGAATAATACTGGCTCCCTGGATGGTGTGGGAAAGTGCTGCTTTTGTTT
>NW_021626475.1:0-6995 GCF_004785775.1 Grammomys surdaster
CCTCCAACTCCTGTTGACTTCCTGTGCCCATGGACCTTGGCACCTGACTTCCCCGTCCTCCAACTCCTATTGACTTCCTGTGCCTATGTATCACTCTGCCTGACTTCCCAGTCCTCCAACCTCTATTGACTTCCTGTGTCCATAGACCTCTGCACCTGACTTCTAAGTCCTTCACCTCCTATTGACATCCTGTTTAGTTTTCATGGCAGATGATGTCACCTATAATTCGTAGATGAGCAAGTTGGGTATTCTGTTCAGTATGAAGTATGTTGATTGTCCAGACCTCCTGGGACAGCTTACCATGTTTCATGTAGAGTGCTTGATAGAGAATATGCCAAGGTCCTAGTCCATAATCAGTTTGTAGTAAAAGAAACAAAGATAGGGGAAAGCCTGATTCATAAATGTGCACAAAGTACCTTGGCTATGCCAAGTGGAGGAAGGAAGAGAAAACAAAGAAAAGCAAGGAACTCAGGAGGAGGAGGAGCAGTGAGTCTCTGTCAATGTGAATCAGCATACCTGCAGTAGACAATTCTATGATTTTGGAAGCCACAGGCTTGACTCCATGCTATTATACACTGTTGTAGTTATTAATGTAATCTATTTCAGAATTTTGTACATGAGTTCTGTCTGGACATCATGTGCACCGTTTCCAGCTGTGCTGACCCCAACTCATCCTGTAGAAATCCTTCTCAAATGCATCCTTCCTCCTCCTGTTCTTCTATTATGACTACTATCTCCTATATAGACATTCCCACGTGTATACATACATATCCAATACATATTTTATATGAATACAGATTGATGAGTCTATTTGGCATTGCTTATAGGTGTGTGTGGTTTGTGTATTCCACCAGGAGTCATATGACCTAGCAAGGGCCTCAGATTTGCAGAAGACTTGTTCTCCATCTCTCAGCACCTGTTGCGCTGCTGTAGTTCTTTCCTGTAGCTCTTCATCTAGGGGTAGCACTTGTGAGATTGTCTCCAGCCATGATGGCAGGACAAAGGACATTGTCACAGTGCTGGCCCATTTCTGGTAACCTTATTGTTAAGGCTATATTGATGCTACTTCCCTGTCATATACAGGTGCCAATGCCTCCCAAACTGACATGCTAGTCCTCTGGCTCTATGGTCATTCCTGTCTTTCCTCTGCAATGTGGCCTGAGTCTCTGTATGTGAGAGTTGCATTCTAGATGAGTTAATTATGGCTGTGGATACCACAGTCGTTGTTTGTTCTCTGCATTTTGACCAGTTGTGGATTTCTGAATGATGGTCTCCCTCTGGTGAAAAGGAAGCTTCTTGGATGAGGAGAGGAGTGACACTTTTAACTACAGAGTTTTAAGGATAAGCACTTCTAATGCATTTAGAAACTATACAGGTTTAGGAAACTGGCAGTAATCGGTTGTACTCTAGGTTCCATGTCTACCTGGACAAAACAGGCATTAATTCCCTCCTTTGGAGCTTGTCTTTAAGTCCAACTAGCTGGCTACTGGTTACATCAAAAGTATAAGTCCACTGTTGCACCTTTTGGGATATCTTGCCAGTTTGGCTATTGCTGTGATCTGTGTTACAGCCAGATAGGAGTATTGATTGAATTTGTCCAGTGGACACTTGACTAGCTCCTCCAGTTCTGTGTCAGCTAGTCCTCAGAGAGGAGGCTTCCTGATTAGACACAGTTCAGTGTCTGAAATGGATGGACTCTTCAACAACTGTGTTTTAGTTTCAAGATGTGGGTCAAACAAAGACAGTGGCAATAACCTTTAGTAACCTTTGGGCTCATTTCAACTCCCCGATCAGTAACTAGAAGGGAGGTTTGCCATGCCTGACACTGGAGTTTCTGGTAGTCTGCTGTTCTTGGTAGGAGCATTTTCACTCAAAATGAAATTACATTTTTAAAATTTTATATTCATATGAGTATGTATAGACATACACACATGTATCTTATACATGTAAATACATGAAATTTGATTTCATCTTGTATTTTTGAATTAATATCTACATTGCATTTTAATGAACTATAAAATAAAGTTACTAGAGCATTTTCAAACATCCCAAGTGTGATCAATACCTTCCCCAGGTCTCTTTCTCTATCACTGAGTGAAGTCAGGGTGGGAGCTCAAGGCAGGAACTTGGGGGCTCGAACCCATGCACAGGCCACTGAAGAACACTACATACTGGCTTGTTAGGCCATAGTTTGCTAAGACTGCTTTCTTATAGAACACACGATAACCTGCTAGGGATGGTACCCTGCAGAATGATGTGAGTCCTTCCACATCAATCACAAATTAAGAAAATGCCCTCCAAGCAAGGTTGCTTGCATTACAGTGGGAAGGGGGAATGGAATGATTGTGGAAGGCAGATGGAGGGAGGGAAGTGGAGGGTGGTGGTTCTGAGTAAGGTATCTGGGGGGAGGAGGCAGGGGGACGGATGGCCATGAAAATGAATGGAAAACTAGAACTGACTGAGTGTTACCGGGTATCTCCAGGAAGAGACAGAGACCTGGGGATAAGGGAGGCACCAAAGAATCAATTAGGGTGTCCTTAACTGTGACTCACAGCACTGGGGATATGGAGCCTGGGGAGGCTGCCTCCTGTGGCCAGGCAGGAACCTTGGTGAAGCAATAGGAACACTAACACGATCACAATATTTTCAACCCAAAATTTATCTTGTCTACAAGAAATACAGTTATTGGGGATAAGGTACAGACAGAGGAAATGGCTAATCAACAACTGAACCAACTTGAAACTTATCCAGTGGGAAAGCACAAATCCCTGACACTATTAAGGATATTCTGTTCGGCTTGCAGACAGCAGTCTAGCATGGCTGTCCTCTGAGAGGCTCCACCCAGCAGCTGACTCAGACAGATGCAGACACACACAGTCAAATAGTGGATGGAGCTTGGGGACTCTTAGGGAAGTATAGGAAGAAGGATTTCAGGCCCCGAAGGGGATAGGAACTTTACAGGAAGACCAATAGAGTCAACTACCCTGAACCCTTGGGGGTCTCAGAGAGTGAACCACCAACCAATGAACATACACTGGCTGGACCTAGGCTTCCCCACACATATGTAGCAGAAGTATATCTTGGTCTTTCTGTTGGTCCTGAACAACTGGGATGCGGACTATCCCAAAAACCTGTTGCCTGTGTGTGGTATTTGCTCTTCTAGCTGGGTTGCCTTATCAGGCTTCAGTGGTACAGGGTGTGCCTAGCCCCTCGGAGACATGATGTGCCAGACTAATCTAATGGAGGCATTTTCTTGATTGTGATTCTCTTTTCTCAGGTGGCATGAGCTGTGGTGAGTGGAGTGGAACTATGCCCCCCTAGACATTAGTGGGAAATGTACAGCTTGGTCTCCATGTTGGTCCCCTAACAATTAAATCAGGGGCTGTGTCTGACACTGTTTCCGGCCATTGGATCTCCTTTCCCTATCTGGACTGAGTGGTTGGGCCTCAGTGGGTAAGATGCACTTAGTCCTGCTGTAATTTGTTTTCCCAGGGTGAAGTGGTACCTAAGGGTCAGCTCCCCCTTCTCTGAAACCAGGTGTAGGGTGTAATGGAGGAAGAGATTTGTAAGGGTGGGACTGGGTGGAGAGAAGGGAGGGAGGCTATAAAGTAAATAAATAAATTAATAAAAAGATTTAAAAATAAGTAAACAAATACCCTGGCAACGTTTCAATACACACTCATCAGGTGAAGCACATTTAAGTTCTTTTGGGGGGCTCTGATTAGAGCAGCAAGTATCTGTGGGGTAGGCTATCCAGGCATGTATACCATGTATACCAAGGAGTGTCACAACTGGGTTTTGTGGTAGGTCGTGTAGCTTTACTAGATATTTCACACTGATTTCCAGAGTGTGCGCTCCCACCAGTGATGAAGGAGAGTTCCCTTTCCCCATAACATTCTCTCCAGTGGCTTTTCCCAAACTGAGTCATTCCGAGTGGGGTGAGAATGAAAGCTCATGGTAGGTTTAACTTGCATTTCTCTAATTGATAAGGGTATGGAACATATTTAAAATCATTTCTAGCCATTATTTCTTCTTTTAAGCGTACCCTGTTCAGATATTTGCCCTTTCTGTAACTGTGACATTTGATTTTTTGATCTTCTGTCTTGAAGTCATTTGTCTACTCTGGACATTAATCCTCTCTCAGATGTACAGCTGATAAGGATTTATTTTCTCCTAGTCAGTGGGCTTCTTCTTCATTGGATTGTTTCTATATCTTCACAGAATCTCTTTAGCTCTATGAGATCCTGTGTGTCAATTGCTATCCTTCATTCCTCGGCAACCAAGATGCTATCCAGACAGCCCTTTCCTGCGCCTATCCCTTGTGGGGCACGGCCTATGCTACCCCATCACTCCAGGTTTCACTTTCAGGTCCTTCATTCATGTGGAGTTACTTTTAGTGCAGGGTGATGCATTTTGGTCTAATCTCTTTTGTCAATGTATCAAAGTCCAGCGTTCCCAGCCCAGATGCTGTCTCTTTTCCAGTGTGTATTTACCATCTTTTTCAAACATCAGGTGCCTGGACTTATGTTTGGATTTTGGCTTTGGTTCCGTTCATCTCCATGTCTGTCTGTTGACCAGGACAATGCTGTTTTTATTACCACAAATCTGCAATGTTTCTTGAAATCTGGAATGCTAGTTTCTGCAGTATCCCATATACCCTCTCCTCTCTGGGCTCTTTTGTGCTTCCAAATCAATTAAAGTGTTTTTAAGTTTTTCTCTGAAGAGTGTCAGGAGGATTTTGATTGGGATGGCATCAGTTCTCTGCATTGCCTTTGGTATAATGGTCGTTTTCACAGTGTTGTTTTTGCTGTGCCCATGAGAATTCTTTTCGTCTTCTTGTGTCCTTCCCATGAAGATATATTGAATATTGTGAAAGGGTTGTTTTAGTATCTATTGAGATGTTCATGTAAATTTTCTTTTCACTCTAGGCATATTAATTATTACACGCATTGGCTAATGTGAATGAACTCTCCTGGCCTCTCCTGCATGGAGACAGCTTGAATGTGATGTATGATTGTTTCCCCATATAAGAAATAATAAAATTGTTTCTTTGGGGATTCCACACCATATATTCCTCTCAGATGTGCTTCCCAGTCCTTCCCTCTCCTTCCTCCACCATTGTTACCACTCCCTCTAGCAAAAACAAACAATCAAACTAACTAACTAACTAACTAACTAACTAACTCCAAAAACATTCCAATTTCTGTTGTCTATGCATCAATTTAGATGCTTTCAGACTCTCAGAGGCCTGCCCCCTAGATGGTGGTGAGTCCTCTGAAACCCTGCTGGAAGTCACCTACTACGGAGGGTGAGACCCCAGCATCCTGTTGCAGTTTTTAAGAGTTCACTTTGATGGCTTCCTATCTAGGCTCTTGCTATTCGGAGGGGGTGACTGTTATGGTGAAGATAGGGATTGTCACAGAATTCTTCCATGTCCATCTTCCTCAGCAGTGTATCTGCACTCATTGATAGCACTGTGACATTAGCTCTTCTGTTCATTGTGGACTAAGGGAGCATGGCTTCTGGGCTTCCAGATGGTTTCTGGCATCAGCACAGACCAGGAACAGGACTCTCAGTTACAGTAGAGCCACAAACCCATGTGACACCCTCTCTTGCAGCTGAGATCATAGACACCAATGTGGCTCCAGCTGCAGCATAAAGCATGGATATCCACTTGACTTTCAGTGGCAACTCAGGCCACAGTGAGACATGGCTCTCTGTATCAACACAGAGAAGACCAAGGCAGCAGAGAAAACCACTCAGAACCTTTTATCCCCAGTAGCAGCCATGTGACCTTCGATGGCAGCATGTCCTAAGAGTATCAACATAGCATCCTGGTGCAACACCTGTCAGGGATATCTGCATGGCTCATGCTGGTAACATAGAACATGGACATCAACACAGACCAGGACAAAATAAGAACACGGACCCCCACATGACTCTCTGTGGCAATATAGGCCATATATCACCATGCATGGCTGGTGGCAGCACAGGCCACCCGCATGGATGTATACTACCCTCTCATCTTTGCCCACAGACATGAACAAGGCTTCAGGCTGCAGCACAGACAGCAGACATCCATATGGTCTTTGGCAGTAACTCAGGCCATGGCCGTCAACACAACCCCAATCACATTAATGCCATAAAACGAGACATGGCTCATGGCCACAACCAGGACCAGATTCTCACTATGTTCTCAGGTGGCTGAGCAGGCCACTCACATCTGTATGTTCCCCTGGGTCAGCACAGCCCCAAGACATGAACCAGGCAATAGAACAGGACATATGTCATTAGGTGATAACACAGTCGTCAGATATCAACCCAGACCTCAGGCATATGAGCGCCCTTGACCCACAAACAAACCTCAGCAGCAGCGCAGGACATAGTGGTCCTTAGAGAACATCAATCTAGAAAGTGTACCCTCATCCCGGGCTTCCATTATTGCCAAGATCTAGAGTGATCTCTTGCCCAGGCAATTTGATTAGGGCCTGAGACTGACTGCATCTGTGTAAGTTCCAGGCTGCTACACAGCCACCATCCTGTCAACACCACTGGGCAGTACATAATCCACCATGAACCCCAGCCCTCTCTCTCACTCTCTCCAGGCCCCACAGTAACGTCTCCAGTTCCACCTCTCCACACAGCTCATGCTCTGCCTGCAATGCTCAGCGCCTTCATTTCTCCCATCTCACTTTTCACCTTTGCTTTTTAGCAGTAGCAGCCGTCAGGGTAGGGCTACCGTGCATATGCAAGCTTATGGTAGTGTGTGTGCCAAGCCTGCCGAGCTGGCTAAGCCGGCTTACTGGGCCCACAGAGCGAATGATCTTTTTAATATATGCTTGTGTTCTGTTTCTAAGTATTCTATGGAAGAAATTTGAATCTATATTGCTGACGCATATAGGATTGCAGTACGTTTGTTGTTGTGTCTTTAATGGGTTTTGTGGTTAGAATAATACTGGCTCCCTGGATGGTGTGGGAAAGTGCTGCTTTTGTTT
>NW_021626476.1:0-6194 GCF_004785775.1 Grammomys surdaster
TTTTTTTTTCATGGTTTAAGAACATTTTAATTGCTTACATGAGTTTACAAAAACTTTAAATTCCCTGAAACTTTCTTTAAAATGTTCAAATAAAATATGGATTTGATGCAATAAATGAGAGGGCATGGCAAAGAAAGGGAGTGTTCAAGTGCGCAGTACTCATACAACTGAAGTGGCATGATTTTTTTTTCTTTTTTTTCTTTCTATTGGATGACCCATCCACACCTCCCACGCCGTCCCCCCACCCCATCCCCCACCACCCCCCGGAACCCCCAATCCCCCTGCCCCTCCCCCCTCCTCCCCGTGGATGCAACCCCTATCCACCCCCCCCACTCCCACCTCCCCACCCTCAAAATTCCCACCCCCTGGGGCATCCAGCCTTCATGAGGTCAAGGCTCTCCTCCTCCACCCATGCCCAGCAGGGCCCCCCACCTCTACACATTCAGCTGAAGCCCTGGATCCCCCCCCAAGTGCTCCCAGGCTGGTGGTCTAGACCCTGGGAGCCGTGGTTGCCTGGTATTGTTGCTCTCCTCATGGTGCCACAAACCCCTTCAGCTCCTTCAGTCTTCACTCCAACCCCTCTACTGAGAACCCCATGATCAGTTCAATGGCTAGTTGTGAGCATCTGCCTCCGAACATGTCCGACTCTTGAAGGCCTCTGAGGAGACATCCACATCAGGCTCCCATCAGCATGCACTTCCCGTCCTCCACATCAGCATCCACCCTTGGTGATTGCACATGGGATAGACACTCAGGTGGGGTGGTCCCGAGACGGCCCCTCCCTCAGTCTCCGTCCCCCACCCTGTCTCCATATTTGCTCCCCCGAGCATTCTGTTGCTCCTTCTAAGAAGGACCGAATCACCCCCACTTGGCCCTCCTTCCTCATGGGCTTCATGTGGCCTGTGAGTTGCATCCTGGGCATTTCAAGGTTCCAGGCCAACATCCAATAATCAGTGAGTGAATACCACGTGTCTTCCCCTGTGATTGGCTTACCTCACTCAGGATGATAATTTCTAGTTCCATCCATTTACCTAGGAACCTCTCGAATTCATTGTCTTTAACAGCTGAGTAATACTCCACTGTGCAAATATACCACATTTTTTGAATCCATTCCTCAGTTGAAGGACATCTGGGTTCTCTCCAGCTCCCGGCCATTATAAATAAGGCTGCTATGAACATAGTCGAGCATACGTCCCTGTTATATGTTCGAGCATCTTCTGGGTACATGCCCAGGAGTGGTATAGCTGGATCCTCGGGCAATGCCATGTCCAACTTTCTGAGGAACCGCCAGACTGACCTCCAAAGTGGCTGCACCATCTCGCAGTCCCACCAACAATGGAGGAGTGCTCGTCCCTCTCCACACCCTCGCCAGCATCCACTATCACCTGAGTTTTTAATCCTACCCATTCTGACTGGTGTGAGATGGAATCCCAGGGTTGCTTTGATTTGCATCTCCCCGACGACCAAGGATGCTGAACATTTCCCTAGATGCTTCTCGGCCATTCGAGCTTCCTCCGTTGAAAATTCCCTGTTAAGCTCTATACCCCATCTTTTAATAGGGTAATTTGGTTGTCTGGAGTCTAATTTCCTGAGTTCTTTGCATACATTGGACACTAGCTCTCTATCAGATGAAGGATTGGCAAAGATCCTTTCCCAATTTGTTGGCTGTCGTTTTGTCCTATTGACAGTGTCCCCTGCCCTACAGAAACCCTGCAATTCTACGAAGTCCCACCTGTCAACTCTCGACCCCAGAGCACATGCCATTGGAGTTCCGCTCAGGAACCCTTCCCCCGTGCCCAAGCACCCGAGGCCCCTCCCCACCCTCTCCTCCACTAGCCTCAGTGTATCTGGTTCTATGTGGAGGCCCCCCACCCACACAGACTTGAGCCTTGCACAAGGGGACAAGAACGGACCAATCCCCACCCCTCCACACGCCGTCCTCCAGTTGAACCAGCACCACCCGCCGAAAATGCTGTCCCCCCTCCACTGGACAGTTTTAGCTCCTTTGTCAAAGATCAAGTGACCATAGGAGTGTGGGTTCATTTCTGGGTCTTCAATTCTATTCCATTGATCTTCCTGCCTGTCTCTGTACCAATACTAGGTAGTTTTTATCACTATTGCTCTGTAGTACAGCTTGAGGTCAGGGATGGTAATTCCTCCAGAAGTTCTTTTATTGTTGAGAATAGTTTTCGCTATCCTGGGTTTTTTGTTATTCCATATGAATTTGAGAATTTCCTTTTCTAACTCTGTGAAGAATTGAGTTGGGATTTTAATGGGGATTGCATTGAATCTGTAGATTGCTTTTGGCAAGATGGCCATTTTTATTATATTAATCCTGCCAATCCATGAGCATGGGAGATCTTTCCATCTTCTGAGATCTTCTTCAATTTCTTTCTTCAGAGACTTGAAGTTCTTGTCATACAGGTCTTTCACTTGCTTGGTTAGATTCACACCAAGGTATTTTATATTATTTGCAACTATTGTGAAGGGTGTCATTTCCCTAATTTCTTTTTCAGTCTGTTTATCTTTCATGTAGAGGAAGGCTACTGATTTGTTTGAGTTGATTTTACAACCAGCCACTTTGCTGAAGTTGTTTATCAGGTTTAGGAGTTCTCTGGTGGAAGTTTGGGGGTCACTTAAGTATACTATCATATCATCTGCAAATAGCGATATTTTGACTTCTTCCTTTCCTATTTGTATCCCTTTGACTTCTTTTTGCTGTCTAATTGCTCTGGCTAAGACTTCCAGTACTATATTGAATAGGTAGGGGGAGAGTGGGCAACCTTGTCTAGTCCCTGATCTTAGTGGGATTGCTTCAAGTTTCTCTCCATTTAGCTTGATGTTGGCTACTGGTTTGCTGTAAATTGCTTTTACTATGTTTAGGTAGGGGCCTTGAATTCCTGATCTTTCCAAGACTTTTATCATGAAGGGATGTTGAATTTTGTCAAATGCTTTCTCAGCATCTAGTGAGATGATCATGTGGTTTTTTTCTTTAAGTTTGTTTATA
Source organism: Grammomys surdaster (assembly GCF_004785775.1). Lineage (NCBI taxonomy): Eukaryota > Metazoa > Chordata > Mammalia > Rodentia > Muridae > Grammomys > Grammomys surdaster. The sequence continues at coordinate 3,008 of NW_021626476.1, forward strand.
TAGTGGATTACATTGATGGACTTCCGAATATTGAACCATCCCTGCATTCCTGGGATAAAACCTACTTGATCATGATGGATGATTGTTTTGATGTGGTCTTGGATTCGGTTTGCTAGAATTTTATTGAGTATTTTTGCATCGATGTTCATAAGGGAGATTGGTCTGAAGTTCTCTTTCTTTGTCGGGTCCTTGTGGGGTTTGGGTATGAGTGTAATTGTAGCTTCATAGAACAAATTGGGTAGTGTTCCTTCTGTCTCTATTTTGTGGAATAGTTTGAAGAGAATTGGTATTAGGTCTTCCTTGAAGGTCTGATAGAATTCAGCACTAAAACCATCTGGTCCTGGGCTTTTTTTAGTGGGGAGGCTTTTGATGACTGCTGCTATTTCCTGAGGGGTTATGGGACTATTTAGATGGTTTATCTGCTCCTGGTTTAATTTTGGTACCTGGTATCTGTCTAGGAAATTGTCCATTTCATCCAGGTTTTCCAGTTTTGTTGAGTATAGGCCTTTGTAGTAGGATCTGATGATTTTTTGAATTTCTTCAGTTTCTGTTGTTATGTCTCCCTTTTCAGTTCTGATTTTATTAATTTGGATACTGTCTCTGTGCCCTCTGGTTAATCTGGCTAACGGTTTATCTATCTTGTTGATTTTATCAAAGAGCCAGCTCCTGGTTTTATTGATTTTTGTATTGTTGTTTCTGTTTCTATTTGGTTGATTTCAGCCCTGAGTTTGATTATTTCCTGCCTTCTACTCCTCCTGGGTGTATTTGCTTCTTTTTGTTCTAGGGCTTTTAGTTGTGCAGTCAACTTGTTAGTGTGTGCTCTTTCCAGTTTCTTTTTGTAGGCACTTAGAGCTATGAGTTTTCCTCTTAGCACTGCCTTCATGGAGTCCCACAAGTTTTGGTATGATGTGTCCTCATTTTCATTGAAATCTAAAAAGTCTTTAATTTCTTTCTTTATTTCTTCCTTGACCAAGTCATCATTGAGTAGAGAGTTGTTCAGTTTCCATGTGTACGTGGGTTTTCCATTGTTTTTGTCATTATTAAAGACCAGTCTTAGTCCGTGGTGATCTGATAAGATGCAAGGGATTATTTCAATCTTTTTGTATCTGTAGAGGCTTGTTTTGTGACCAATTATATGGTCTATTTTGGAGAAGGTACCATGAGGTGCTGAGAAAAAGGTATATTCTTTTGTTTTAGGATGAAATGTTCTATAGATGTCTGTTAAGTCCATTTGGTTCATAACTTCTGTTAATGTCAAAGTGTCTCGGTTTAGTTTCTGTTTCCATGATCTGTCCATTGCTGTGAGTGGGGTGTTGAAATCCCCCACTATTATTGTGTGAGGTGTAATGTGTGTTTTGAGCTTTAGTAAAGTTTCTTTTATGTATGTAGGTGCCCTTGCATTTGGAGCATAGATGTTCAGAATTGAGAGTTCACCTTGGTAGATTTTTCCTTTGATGAGTATGAAGTGTCCTTCCTTATCTTTTTTGATTAATTTTGGATGAAAGTCGATTTTATTTGATATTAGAATGGCTACTCCAGCTTGTTTCTTGGGACCATTGGCTTGAAAAATTGTTTTCCACCCTTTTATTCTGAGGTAGTGTCTGTCTTTGTCACTGAGGTGCGTTTCTTGTATGCAGCAAAATTCTGGGTCTTGTTTGTGTATCCAGTCTGATAGTCTGCGTCTTTTTATTGGGGAATTGAGACCATTGATGTTAAGAGATATTAAGGAAAAATGATTGTTGCTTCCTGTTATTTTTGTTATTAGAGGTAAAGTTATGTTTGTATCTTTTTGGGGGGTTGTTGGAAGATTACTTACTTGCTTTTCCTAGGTTGTAGTTTCCCTCCTTGTGTTGGCATTTTCCATCAATTATCCTTTGAAGTGCTGGGTTTGTGGGAAGATATTGTGCAAATTTGGTTTTGTCATGGAATATCTTGGTTTCACCATCTATAGTGATTGAGAGTTTTGCTGGGTATAGTAATCTGGGCTGGCAATTTTGTTCTCTTAGTGTCTGTATGATGTCAGTCCAGGCTCTTCTGGCTTTTATAGTCTCTGGTGAGAAGTCTGGTGTAATTCTTATAGGTCTGCCTTTATATGTTACTTGACCTTTTTCCCTTACTGCTTTTAGTATTTTTTCTTTGTTTTGTGCATCTGATGTTTTGATTATTATGTGACGGGAGGTATTTCTTTTCTGGTCTAGTCTATTTGGTGTTCTGTAGGCTTCTTGTATGTTTATGGGCATCTTGTTCTTTAGGTTAGGGAAATTTTCCTCAATGATTTTGTTGAAGATATTTACTGGCCCTTTAAGTTGGGAATCTTCATTCTCATCTATACCTATTATCCTTAGGTTTGGTCTTCTCATTGTGTCCTGGATTTCCTGGATGTTTTGAGTTAGGAGTTTTTTGCATTTTGCATTTTCTTTGACAACTGTGTCAATATTTTCCACCGTATCTTCTGCATTTGAGATTCTCTCTTCTATCTCTTGTGTTCGGTTGGTGATGCTTGCGTCTGTGACTCCTGATCTCTTTCTTAGGTTTTCTATCTCCATGGTTGTCTCCCTTTGAACTTTCTTTATTGTTTCTATTTCTAGTTTCAGATCCTGAATGTTTTTGTTTAATTCCTTCTTTGTGTTTTCTTCCATTTCTTTAAGGGATTTCTGTGATTCCTCTTTAAGGGCTTCTATCTGTTTACTTGTACTCTCCTGTATTTCTTTAAGGGAGTTACTTAATTCCTTCTTATAATCCTCTATCATCATCATGAGAAGTGATTTTAATTCTGAATCCTGCTTTTCAGGTGTGATGGGGTGTTCAGGGCTTGCTATATTGGGAGAATTGGGCACTGATGATGCCAAGAAACTTTGGTTTCCGTTGCTTATGTTCTTGCGCTTGCCTTTCGCCATCTGGTTAACTCTAGTGGTACCTGCCCTCACTGTGTAAAACTGGAGTCTGTATTTCCAGTTATCTTGCTTATTGCAGAGCTCCTCAGAGTCCAGAGGTCTCTGTGGTCTTATGCTCCTAATCTCCTGGGTGGAATAACTCCTGGGACTCAGGCCACCTCTTGGATCTGGAAATCCTTCTGCTCTGAGTGCAGTGGGTCCTCGATGACTCAGGATTCAGTTTCAGCTGCTCTGAGTGCAGTGGCTCCAGCTGCTCTGAGTGCAGTGGCTCCTGGATGACTCAGGATTCAGTT
>NW_021626477.1:0-6194 GCF_004785775.1 Grammomys surdaster
TTTTTTTTTCATGGTTTAAGAACATTTTAATTGCTTACATGAGTTTACAAAAACTTTAAATTCCCTGAAACTTTCTTTAAAATGTTCAAATAAAATATGGATTTGATGCAATAAATGAGAGGGCATGGCAAAGAAAGGGAGTGTTCAAGTGCGCAGTACTCATACAACTGAAGTGGCATGATTTTTTTTTCTTTTTTTTCTTTCTATTGGATGACCCATCCACACCTCCCACGCCGTCCCCCCACCCCATCCCCCACCACCCCCCGGAACCCCCAATCCCCCTGCCCCTCCCCCCTCCTCCCCGTGGATGCAACCCCTATCCACCCCCCCCACTCCCACCTCCCCACCCTCAAAATTCCCACCCCCTGGGGCATCCAGCCTTCATGAGGTCAAGGCTCTCCTCCTCCACCCATGCCCAGCAGGGCCCCCCACCTCTACACATTCAGCTGAAGCCCTGGATCCCCCCCCAAGTGCTCCCAGGCTGGTGGTCTAGACCCTGGGAGCCGTGGTTGCCTGGTATTGTTGCTCTCCTCATGGTGCCACAAACCCCTTCAGCTCCTTCAGTCTTCACTCCAACCCCTCTACTGAGAACCCCATGATCAGTTCAATGGCTAGTTGTGAGCATCTGCCTCCGAACATGTCCGACTCTTGAAGGCCTCTGAGGAGACATCCACATCAGGCTCCCATCAGCATGCACTTCCCGTCCTCCACATCAGCATCCACCCTTGGTGATTGCACATGGGATAGACACTCAGGTGGGGTGGTCCCGAGACGGCCCCTCCCTCAGTCTCCGTCCCCCACCCTGTCTCCATATTTGCTCCCCCGAGCATTCTGTTGCTCCTTCTAAGAAGGACCGAATCACCCCCACTTGGCCCTCCTTCCTCATGGGCTTCATGTGGCCTGTGAGTTGCATCCTGGGCATTTCAAGGTTCCAGGCCAACATCCAATAATCAGTGAGTGAATACCACGTGTCTTCCCCTGTGATTGGCTTACCTCACTCAGGATGATAATTTCTAGTTCCATCCATTTACCTAGGAACCTCTCGAATTCATTGTCTTTAACAGCTGAGTAATACTCCACTGTGCAAATATACCACATTTTTTGAATCCATTCCTCAGTTGAAGGACATCTGGGTTCTCTCCAGCTCCCGGCCATTATAAATAAGGCTGCTATGAACATAGTCGAGCATACGTCCCTGTTATATGTTCGAGCATCTTCTGGGTACATGCCCAGGAGTGGTATAGCTGGATCCTCGGGCAATGCCATGTCCAACTTTCTGAGGAACCGCCAGACTGACCTCCAAAGTGGCTGCACCATCTCGCAGTCCCACCAACAATGGAGGAGTGCTCGTCCCTCTCCACACCCTCGCCAGCATCCACTATCACCTGAGTTTTTAATCCTACCCATTCTGACTGGTGTGAGATGGAATCCCAGGGTTGCTTTGATTTGCATCTCCCCGACGACCAAGGATGCTGAACATTTCCCTAGATGCTTCTCGGCCATTCGAGCTTCCTCCGTTGAAAATTCCCTGTTAAGCTCTATACCCCATCTTTTAATAGGGTAATTTGGTTGTCTGGAGTCTAATTTCCTGAGTTCTTTGCATACATTGGACACTAGCTCTCTATCAGATGAAGGATTGGCAAAGATCCTTTCCCAATTTGTTGGCTGTCGTTTTGTCCTATTGACAGTGTCCCCTGCCCTACAGAAACCCTGCAATTCTACGAAGTCCCACCTGTCAACTCTCGACCCCAGAGCACATGCCATTGGAGTTCCGCTCAGGAACGCTTCCCCCGTGCCCAAGCACCCGAGGCCCCTCCCCACCCTCTCCTCCACTAGCCTCAGTGTATCTGGTTCTATGTGGAGGCCCCCCACCCACACAGACTTGAGCCTTGCACAAGGGGACAAGAACGGACCAATCCCCACCCCTCCACACGCCGTCCTCCAGTTGAACCAGCACCACCCGCCGAAAATGCTGTCCCCCCTCCACTGGACAGTTTTAGCTCCTTTGTCAAAGATCAAGTGACCATAGGAGTGTGGGTTCATTTCTGGGTCTTCAATTCTATTCCATTGATCTTCCTGCCTGTCTCTGTACCAATACTAGGTAGTTTTTATCACTATTGCTCTGTAGTACAGCTTGAGGTCAGGGATGGTAATTCCTCCAGAAGTTCTTTTATTGTTGAGAATAGTTTTCGCTATCCTGGGTTTTTTGTTATTCCATATGAATTTGAGAATTTCCTTTTCTAACTCTGTGAAGAATTGAGTTGGGATTTTAATGGGGATTGCATTGAATCTGTAGATTGCTTTTGGCAAGATGGCCATTTTTATTATATTAATCCTGCCAATCCATGAGCATGGGAGATCTTTCCATCTTCTGAGATCTTCTTCAATTTCTTTCTTCAGAGACTTGAAGTTCTTGTCATACAGGTCTTTCACTTGCTTGGTTAGATTCACACCAAGGTATTTTATATTATTTGCAACTATTGTGAAGGGTGTCATTTCCCTAATTTCTTTTTCAGTCTGTTTATCTTTCATGTAGAGGAAGGCTACTGATTTGTTTGAGTTGATTTTACAACCAGCCACTTTGCTGAAGTTGTTTATCAGGTTTAGGAGTTCTCTGGTGGAAGTTTGGGGGTCACTTAAGTATACTATCATATCATCTGCAAATAGCGATATTTTGACTTCTTCCTTTCCTATTTGTATCCCTTTGACTTCTTTTTGCTGTCTAATTGCTCTGGCTAAGACTTCCAGTACTATATTGAATAGGTAGGGGGAGAGTGGGCAACCTTGTCTAGTCCCTGATCTTAGTGGGATTGCTTCAAGTTTCTCTCCATTTAGCTTGATGTTGGCTACTGGTTTGCTGTAAATTGCTTTTACTATGTTTAGGTAGGGGCCTTGAATTCCTGATCTTTCCAAGACTTTTATCATGAAGGGATGTTGAATTTTGTCAAATGCTTTCTCAGCATCTAGTGAGATGATCATGTGGTTTTTTTCTTTAAGTTTGTTTATATAGTGGATTACATTGATGGACTTCCGAATATTGAACCATCCCTGCATTCCTGGGATAAAACCTACTTGATCATGATGGATGATTGTTTTGATGTGGTCTTGGATTCGGTTTGCTAGAATTTTATTGAGTATTTTTGCATCGATGTTCATAAGGGAGATTGGTCTGAAGTTCTCTTTCTTTGTCGGGTCCTTGTGGGGTTTGGGTATGAGTGTAATTGTAGCTTCATAGAACAAATTGGGTAGTGTTCCTTCTGTCTCTATTTTGTGGAATAGTTTGAAGAGAATTGGTATTAGGTCTTCCTTGAAGGTCTGATAGAATTCAGCACTAAAACCATCTGGTCCTGGGCTTTTTTTAGTGGGGAGGCTTTTGATGACTGCTGCTATTTCCTGAGGGGTTATGGGACTATTTAGATGGTTTATCTGCTCCTGGTTTAATTTTGGTACCTGGTATCTGTCTAGGAAATTGTCCATTTCATCCAGGTTTTCCAGTTTTGTTGAGTATAGGCCTTTGTAGTAGGATCTGATGATTTTTTGAATTTCTTCAGTTTCTGTTGTTATGTCTCCCTTTTCAGTTCTGATTTTATTAATTTGGATACTGTCTCTGTGCCCTCTGGTTAATCTGGCTAACGGTTTATCTATCTTGTTGATTTTATCAAAGAGCCAGCTCCTGGTTTTATTGATTTTTGTATTGTTGTTTCTGTTTCTATTTGGTTGATTTCAGCCCTGAGTTTGATTATTTCCTGCCTTCTACTCCTCCTGGGTGTATTTGCTTCTTTTTGTTCTAGGGCTTTTAGTTGTGCAGTCAACTTGTTAGTGTGTGCTCTTTCCAGTTTCTTTTTGTAGGCACTTAGAGCTATGAGTTTTCCTCTTAGCACTGCCTTCATGGAGTCCCACAAGTTTTGGTATGATGTGTCCTCATTTTCATTGAAATCTAAAAAGTCTTTAATTTCTTTCTTTATTTCTTCCTTGACCAAGTCATCATTGAGTAGAGAGTTGTTCAGTTTCCATGTGTACGTGGGTTTTCCATTGTTTTTGTCATTATTAAAGACCAGTCTTAGTCCGTGGTGATCTGATAAGATGCAAGGGATTATTTCAATCTTTTTGTATCTGTAGAGGCTTGTTTTGTGACCAATTATATGGTCTATTTTGGAGAAGGTACCATGAGGTGCTGAGAAAAAGGTATATTCTTTTGTTTTAGGATGAAATGTTCTATAGATGTCTGTTAAGTCCATTTGGTTCATAACTTCTGTTAATGTCAAAGTGTCTCGGTTTAGTTTCTGTTTCCATGATCTGTCCATTGCTGTGAGTGGGGTGTTGAAATCCCCCACTATTATTGTGTGAGGTGTAATGTGTGTTTTGAGCTTTAGTAAAGTTTCTTTTATGTATGTAGGTGCCCTTGCATTTGGAGCATAGATGTTCAGAATTGAGAGTTCACCTTGGTAGATTTTTCCTTTGATGAGTATGAAGTGTCCTTCCTTATCTTTTTTGATTAATTTTGGATGAAAGTCGATTTTATTTGATATTAGAATGGCTACTCCAGCTTGTTTCTTGGGACCATTGGCTTGAAAAATTGTTTTCCACCCTTTTATTCTGAGGTAGTGTCTGTCTTTGTCACTGAGGTGCGTTTCTTGTATGCAGCAAAATTCTGGGTCTTGTTTGTGTATCCAGTCTGATAGTCTGCGTCTTTTTATTGGGGAATTGAGACCATTGATGTTAAGAGATATTAAGGAAAAATGATTGTTGCTTCCTGTTATTTTTGTTATTAGAGGTAAAGTTATGTTTGTATCTTTTTGGGGGGTTGTTGGAAGATTACTTACTTGCTTTTCCTAGGTTGTAGTTTCCCTCCTTGTGTTGGCATTTTCCATCAATTATCCTTTGAAGTGCTGGGTTTGTGGGAAGATATTGTGCAAATTTGGTTTTGTCATGGAATATCTTGGTTTCACCATCTATAGTGATTGAGAGTTTTGCTGGGTATAGTAATCTGGGCTGGCAATTTTGTTCTCTTAGTGTCTGTATGATGTCAGTCCAGGCTCTTCTGGCTTTTATAGTCTCTGGTGAGAAGTCTGGTGTAATTCTTATAGGTCTGCCTTTATATGTTACTTGACCTTTTTCCCTTACTGCTTTTAGTATTTTTTCTTTGTTTTGTGCATCTGATGTTTTGATTATTATGTGACGGGAGGTATTTCTTTTCTGGTCTAGTCTATTTGGTGTTCTGTAGGCTTCTTGTATGTTTATGGGCATCTTGTTCTTTAGGTTAGGGAAATTTTCCTCAATGATTTTGTTGAAGATATTTACTGGCCCTTTAAGTTGGGAATCTTCATTCTCATCTATACCTATTATCCTTAGGTTTGGTCTTCTCATTGTGTCCTGGATTTCCTGGATGTTTTGAGTTAGGAGTTTTTTGCATTTTGCATTTTCTTTGACAACTGTGTCAATATTTTCCACCGTATCTTCTGCATTTGAGATTCTCTCTTCTATCTCTTGTGTTCGGTTGGTGATGCTTGCGTCTGTGACTCCTGATCTCTTTCTTAGGTTTTCTATCTCCATGGTTGTCTCCCTTTGAACTTTCTTTATTGTTTCTATTTCTAGTTTCAGATCCTGAATGTTTTTGTTTAATTCCTTCTTTGTGTTTTCTTCCATTTCTTTAAGGGATTTCTGTGATTCCTCTTTAAGGGCTTCTATCTGTTTACTTGTACTCTCCTGTATTTCTTTAAGGGAGTTACTTAATTCCTTCTTATAATCCTCTATCATCATCATGAGAAGTGATTTTAATTCTGAATCCTGCTTTTCAGGTGTGATGGGGTGTTCAGGGCTTGCTATATTGGGAGAATTGGGCACTGATGATGCCAAGAAACTTTGGTTTCCGTTGCTTATGTTCTTGCGCTTGCCTTTCGCCATCTGGTTAACTCTAGTGGTACCTGCCCTCACTGTGTAAAACTGGAGTCTGTATTTCCAGTTATCTTGCTTATTGCAGAGCTCCTCAGAGTCCAGAGGTCTCTGTGGTCTTATGCTCCTAATCTCCTGGGTGGAATAACTCCTGGGACTCAGGCCACCTCTTGGATCTGGAAATCCTTCTGCTCTGAGTGCAGTGGGTCCTCGATGACTCAGGATTCAGTTTCAGCTGCTCTGAGTGCAGTGGCTCCAGCTGCTCTGAGTGCAGTGGCTCCTGGATGACTCAGGATTCAGTT
>NW_021626478.1:0-7595 GCF_004785775.1 Grammomys surdaster
GATAGAGCCATAGATATCTGTTAAGCTCATTAGATGTATACTATCAATTATTTCTGATATTTTTCTGTTTCTTCTCCAGAGGACCAGTCTACTGTAGAACGTATGGTAGTGACATCATCAGTTGTTGGTGCATTGGAGTTAATCTGTGTCTTTTAAAGTCCAATCTTTTATGAAGTTGGATGTGCCACAGTTTGGTACATGCATGCTATATGAATTGTCTTTCCTTATCTCTTGGCTTTGTTTGTTTGGTTTTTTAGTTTAAGGTCTACACTGTTATGTACCAAGATAGTAATGCCTGCTTGGTTCCTGGTCTCACTTGTCTCAAATAGTCTTTCTACTTGTTTTCTTTAAGGTAATGAAGGTTAAATGAAGTTTTATACAACAAAAAGCTGGATTTTGTTCATTTATTCATCCAGTTAATGTGTATTTTTTGACTAGGGTGCTGATGTCATTAATATCATTTATTGAAGGGTATGTGCTAATTGTCATTTTCTAGGGGTTTTGCTTTTTTATTACTTGTTCATTTTGTGCTTCAATAATTATAGCTTCATGTGTTCTTATCTTTATAGTCTCTTTGCTATGCTTACTCTTCTCTCTGGTCCAAAGAGTTGTTCCCAGTGTCCACTGTAGGGCCCACTGCTGATCGTGTCTTTAGCCTGCGTCTATCCTGGGAAGCTGTTCTTTCTACTTCAACTTTTACAGATAGTTTTCCTAGCTACTGCAGTCTAGATTGGCATTAGCCATCCTTTAGGGATTGAAGTACATCTCTCAGGTTCTTCTGGATTTTACGGTTTCCATTAACAAGTCAGTTGTCATTCTGAGGAGTTTTCCTTTCTATATGACTTGTGGATTTTTTCTCTTTTAGCTTTCAGTACTCTCTTCTTATTCTGTAGTCTTTCAGTATTCTATTTCTTTCAGTATTCTCTTGTTATTCCCAGGCCTTTTACAAATAATGAGCAATAGGGAGTTTGTTTTCCTGCCCTGTCCTTTTGCTGTGCTATGTTTTGGTGGAGTTTCTTTTTCTGTTCTGTGCTATGTTTTTGTGGAATCTGGGCTGGTTGTCTTTTCTCACTTTAAATAAGCTCTTACTGTGACCTTATTAATGATCTGATCAAAGCCTGAGGTCCTTTTCTTTCTTGTATACCTTTCACTCAAACATCTGAGCTTTCACGGTGTCCTGTATTTCCATTATGTTCCTGGACTGTTTTGTGTTTCTTTCCTATACTTGGCATGTGAGTTTCACTTTCTCTCTTCTATCTTTAAGTCCTGATATGCTGTCCTGCACTTGATCCATTCAATGAGTAAGAATTTTTCTCTGAGTTTCCTATTTCAGTTATTGCGTTCTTAATCAGTTTGATCCTCAGGTGAGATCAGGGACATACAGGGTGGTATGGCCTTAGACTCAGTCACATCTTCCCTTCTGCTTAAGTTCTCTTCAATATGTCTATCCCTGCACTGAACTCAGGTGTCAAATCTTCTCGTTTCATTTAGCTGGATATTTTTTAGACATCACTCAGACATTCATTGTTATCCCTTTTTTTTTTCAATCCATTGAGTGCTTTCTCTGTGTGTTCTTTAAACCCTTGAATTCTTTGATAATGTTTATGATTTTTTTCAAACCTGTGTCCTTGGGTCCATCTGGGTACTTATTCTCACTGGAGGACAATTCTGTAAGACTTCTGGATTCCAGGGTGGGGATGCCGTTTTGTCTGTTCATATTGTTTGTGCTTCTATGATATGACCTCATCATGTAGACTTCTTTCTTTCTCTGTGTGTCTGAGATGTGAGAGTCTGGCTGGCTTCATGCTGGGCCAGTGCAGCAGGTCTGTAAGCAGAACTAGTAGGGTGGGTCATCTGGAGATGGCCCAGGTGGGCTTGTGTGTGGGAAACTCAGCCAGAAGCTACACAGCTAGTGTAGCCTGACAGTGTAGACATACTGTGAGCTGGCTTGGTTCCCTTGGGACTCGCCAGGTAAAGGCTGTGCAGGAGATGTTAGTCTAGAGCTAGGCAGAGAAGGATGAAGATAGCAAGGGGAGGCTTTTAGACATCCATGTTCTGTACCTAAACTCTTAATGAGGTGAATTATACATCCAGTCCTTGATTCCTCCTGTTATATTCTTTATCGTCTTCTGCTTCAGTCCCTTTATTAGCGAAGCATGAGTGGGTTTCATGAGTACTGCCAAACACAGTTTGGAAAGCAAGACATTGTAGGAAAGGCTGACTTGACTATGAAAGGCCCTCGGTCGCTCGTGTAATAGCACAGCTTACTCCATGATGGACGTGCCATTCAGACGGGAAAACTCAGCATATAGACAGCGTCACCTGTATAAAATGAAAACACAGCTAGTCCATAGCTCTGGGAACATCTCTGGATGTACTAGCCTTGCTTTGTGTCTTCTGTAGTTCTACTTTTGGCTAACTGTTTTTGTCAACTGAAGTATGTCAACCCAGAACATGGTTTGTGTGCTTAAATGCTCACCCTGAGAAAGGCTCAGTTCTAGACTGGGGTCCCAAAGAGTTAGTGTAGTCACTGGCCAGTGATAGGGTTCTATTGGCTTAAACCTATGGCTGAGTAGTCTTGTCTGGTGATAACCTACATTTCTGGAAGTCCGACGGATATCGCAGAGACTAGACCTTGAGACACAGGAGATCTCAACGTCCCATAGAGCAACTAAGAGTACAGTGTTCAGGGAACTCCTAGGGGTGCACAATCTGAGATGTTCCAGGTTCCCAGGACTCCCTTTGATCAGTCACTGCCTAATTCATCAGAGGGGGTTGCCTAATGCACGTTCACCCCACAATGAAACAAATTATAAAGTCAAATGATCTGTCACCTCTGGAGCTGTGTCTGGTTAAGGCACCTTCTGTTTGGACACATAGAAGAGGATAGATACAGCTGCTGATTCAGTGTCTGGGATCCATAAGATGTCACTGGATTCTTCTCTCTGTTCAGGTTCAAGAATGCATGAACGTGTGGTGATCAGCCATAGATGTTCTCTGTCTCTCTGTCTCTCTGTCTCTCTCTGTCTCTCTCTGTCTCTCTCTCCCTCCCTCCCTCCCTCCCCCCCTGCCCCCCCCCCCCCTCTCTCTCTCTCTCTCTCTCTCTCTCTCTCTCTCTCTCTGTGTATGTGTGTGAGTGTTTCTGTCAGTTTTGTTTTCCTGTATTGACCAGTAGCTTTCTCCTGTGTATGACCCTATTCCCACCCAGCTTAAGACCTGTACCTTTTTATGTTGGGGACCAAAATCTTTTTGACTCTGCCAGGTCACCCAGAAACTCCAAAATCCTCCACCTGTCCCAGTCCAGGAGCAGGAGCCCTACTTATTTTGTTGCTTGACTCCTGCTCAGCGTCTGGGTTCTTCGGTGTACTGAAGAGTGAAGGAGCAGGGCCTCTCATCCAAGGACCCCTGCCATCTAAGAGGAATACACAGGGGAAGCGAAATAGTTCCTCCCTGTGAGCATTCCCTGAGCTCCAGTCCATGCCTGTCTAAGCAGTTCCAGACAGGAGAAAAATTCGAAGGCATTAAAAAAATTCTAATCATTTCTCTTTCTTGATTCATACCACCTTTAAACCAATGATCTGTAAAACCTGTTATTCTCTTTCATATATGTAAAATGTAATGTGCCGGGGACTTCCGGTCTGGGCCCGAGCATAGAGCAGGTCACAGGCGGCAGCTCAGCACCCAACTCCAGAAAACCGAGAGAAAGAGGGACTCCCAGGAGCTTTAACTCAGGCAGCACCCCAGGTAAAAATGAATCACCCGTGATGCCTGCTGTTAGAAGTTCTAATCCAGATGCTGGCCTCCAAACTTATACTACTCAGACCTTTGAAGGGCCACTGACAAGAACATCAAACAACTAGAGATTCACATCACTAATCTGAAGAAATCCCTCGTTTTGCTGTCTGAAGAGACCTCCTAAAATCGCAAAGATCCTTATTGGACTTGATTTACTCTATTACAATAGAAAAGGCTGTGTACAGATCTTGACTGTGTACAACCCTTAAAGAAGAAGGTTGCCTTTACATAGCAAGACAAGGAGGGTTAAAGAAAGCATGAAACAGGTAGTGAAGGCCCTAAGAAAAAACCGAGAGAGAGAAAGAGACAGATGAAGGCTGGTACAAGAATTGGTTTTCAGCCTCTCCAAGGTTGTCAACCCTATTTCCTCCCATCTTGGGACCATTATTTGGGTTCTTTTTGCTTTTTTCTGCTGGTCCCTGGCCCTCAAATAGGCGACTAACTCTGTGATACAACAGATAAATAATTTGGTAGCAAAACCTACTCAGATACATTATCATAAGTTAGCTATGGAGGACCACGAGACTCAAGATGAGGTTGTTACTTTATACAGGGTGTTTCCAAAACCCATCTCCACCCAACCTAAAAGAGGGGACTTCTGCCCCTAAACCAAGCAGGGAGGGGTCACCCAGAACCCCCTCTGTCAGGCGATCTGAATTCTTGCTTAGGCTGTGAGGCTAAGCACTGCAAGGGAATACAAATAAAAGATAAAAATATCTATCTGGGTTCCCTGAGGGACAAGCCTGACTGCATAGGGGTTGATGTCAAAAGTATCCCCTCTCCAGGAAAAAGACATCGGGACAGGTATGGCCCTCATCCCTCACTGGACAACGACAGGGGGACTGGAGCCATTACAAGGTCCCCTTCAAATACTGGAGGTCAGGCCTCTATCCCCGCCTTCGCAAGTTTAGAATTGCCATAGCCCTTCTATACTTAGAGAAGGGAGGAGATGTCAGGGGCAGCCCTGCTTACCCACTGAAGGCCTAAAATCAGCCATAGGCCTAAAATCAGCAATAGGCCTGTCATACATGTGTACTAACACCAAGTCTTGGGTCTCAGTGGAAAAACATTGAAACAGATGGCTATAAGCTAATCTAAACAGGGAGCTTTTGTGGAAATTTACAAGCCTGGGTAGTCATAGACCTTGTAAATAGGTAGCCTAGGCAGACAATACCAACTTAGATAAGGACAAGAGAGTCAATAGCAGAGTCATAGTGACTTGTCCCCTGAACCTTGACCCAGCCGATACCCGGTTCTGATGATATCTGTATTCCCCCTGATCACCCACACTCCAGTGTCATTCCCTTCCCCACATCCTGCCTTTCTGTGTTTATAACCCGTGTGTGAATGAATTATGATTTGAGAAAAAATAAATTATAAAAAAAACAAAAAAAGACAAAGAAAAACAAAGCAAAAAAAAACAAAAAACTAAACAAACAAACAAACAAACAAAAAGAAGTTCCTGAAACATACAAGACTCACAAGACCCCTCTGTAAGATTATAAAAGAGTAAGCAACTGCTGATAAGTATTAAAAATGATTGAATGAAGTGCTTGCAAGTTTTCAGGGTGTGCCAGAAATGCAGCTCTTATAAGTCATCATCCATATTAGGTGTGCTTTTTGACTGTGCAGATACCTTAGAGTCACTGATATGCCTATAAGTAACTTCACCCATACTCCTATAAGTATCCTTAATAAACCTACTTGCATTCTAAAAAAAAAAAAAGTAATGTCCCTGGGCTGGTGGGGTGGGGTGGGGCACAGCAGTCCACAGCCAGGTACTGCAGCCTGGAAAGGACTTTGTCCACCACTGATCAAGAAGATTTTAAACAATTCTCACTAGAACCTTGTGTTGTTTTGTTTTGTTGTTTTTTTAAAGATTTAAGGACAGCTGCTAAAAAGATTTCCTTTGTCACCCATTCAGTTTCAGATTGTAGAAAAAAGTTATAAAATTTAAAAAAATTAACAGTAAATGTAGGCCCCAGTTTCAGGAGGTAGCTTAAAGGATGTTTAATGACAGAGAACAACTGAGACATGATTTTGTGCATAAACTGAAAGCCACCATCTCCTCTGATGATTAGATATGTTTAAATATACAAACGCAGCAGAATTTTGGTGTCTTACCCTCTGTCAGAGGAAACCAACCCCCAGGACTAGCCTAACACCAAGCTTCTATAATTGTTCAACTAACCAGTTCAGCTACCTCCATCTAGATTAAACAAAACCCAGTGACCCTGGCAACAAAAGGGGAAATTGCCATCCTCCATATTGCCTGGTTGAAGAGACAGACATCCTGGTGTCCTGGCTGTCACCCTGGAACATACTCCTACCTATGAGGAAACCTGGACCTCCGATTCTCATGAGTCTGATTCATTCATAGAAACAGGCGTTCACTGTCTTGCACCTGAAAGATGAATTCTTTATCCTCTCAGAGGTTAGTAAACCTATCTTTGCTTTCAAATGGACAGACCCAGTGGGAATTTACAGCCGACGACACACCAGGACTAGGTTGCTCCAGGATTTCAAGATGCTACATGCAAACCCCTCTGCCCTTCCTTTGAGGTTTCCTGGGAACATGGAATATGAAATGACCACTGAGGGACTACTGCAAGAGCTACACTCCGTGGGCTACTGAATATCAGGTAAGAATGCCAGCTTAGAATATCAGAGCTAACATATCTAGGCTACCAGCTGAGGGGAGGCAAAAGGAGCCTGTCTCAGAGTACGATGGCTGCCATCTTTCAGATCCCAACTCCAAAGACTAAAGACAGGTTCAAGTGTTCTTAGGTACAGCTGCATATTTCTGCCTCTAACACAGCTAGTATTGTCCAGCATCAAGGCTACTATAGACCAGCAGAAAGGATATTATAGTCTAGCACAATGTGGGACACTAGCCCCTAATCTCCACCGAGACTAAACTAAACAAAAGAGGTTTAACCTAAATGTTCGAGGCATGGAAATGCCCTGTGACATACCTGTCCATAGAGTGGGACCCTGTAGCCACTGGCTAGCCCATCTGTCTAAGAGCTGTTGTGGCTACTGCTAGTCTAAGGAAAGAAAGCAAACAAGTTAACTCTGGGTCAGGATCTTTGACTCACAGCACCCTATGACAGAGTAGAGGCCTTCCTCTAAGGAGGACCAGAGTCCTGGCTGTCTAGTGACTGTGTGAACCAGTACCATTCCTACACCTGGCCCACCCTCAAGTCTGGTTTGAGAAACCCACCACCATCAGTTCAGCCATGCTCTTGCCTGATGACACAGGTGCTCATCCATGATTGCTGGGAGATGAAAGGTGAAACCAGGTGTCTGGGAGCTTCAGTATTTACTATAATAAAAACTATTTGGGCCCAAGCCAGGTATCTCTCCCCAGAGATCAGAACTGATAGATCTGACCCCGGATATCAGATGTGGAAAAGGAAAGTCCACCACAATATACACAGACCTTAGGTCCATATGGTTTTACTACCTCGCATGACCACAGTATGATTTATAGAGAAAGAGGACTTCCCAGTGCTGGGAAAGGGACATTAAAAAATCTTGGCCCTCCTAGAGGCTATTTGGCTTCACTACAAACTACTCTCCTCCATTGCCAGGCTGCTGACCTGGCTGCCTGACAAAGAGCCCTAAAACCAGTGGGACCATTGATATTCCAATGACATACCACAAAGTGACACTGCCTGAGACTCCATGCTGAAGAAGAAATGGACAGCTCAAACCCTCAGGTTGGTGGGGGACACCAGAGGGAAAGATCATTCTCCTAGAGGCAACTAACTGACAGGACTCAGGTAACTGACATTCAC
>NW_021626479.1:0-7604 GCF_004785775.1 Grammomys surdaster
GATAGAGCCATAGATATCTGTTAAGCTCATTAGATGTATACTATCAATTATTTCTGATATTTTTCTGTTTCTTCTCCAGAGGACCAGTCTACTGTAGAACGTATGGTAGTGACATCATCAGTTGTTGGTGCATTGGAGTTAATCTGTGTCTTTTAAAGTCCAATCTAATTTTTATGAAGTTGGATGTGCCACAGTTTGGTACATGCATGCTATATGAATTGTCTTTCCTTATCTCTTGGCTTTGTTTGTTTGGTTTTTTAGTTTAAGGTCTACAATGTTATGTACCAAGATAGTAATGCCTGCTTGGTTCCTGGTCTCACTTGTCTCAAATAGTCTTTCTACTTGTTTTCTTTAAGCTAATGAAGGTTAAATGAAGTTTTATACAACAAAAAGCTGGATTTTGTTCATTTATTCATCCAGTTAATGTGTATCTTTTGACTAGGGTGCTGATGTCATTAATATCATTTATTGAAGGGTATGTGCTAATTGTCATTTTCTAGGGGTTTTGCTTTTTTATTACTTGTTCATTTTGTGCTTCAATAATTATAGCTTCATGTGTTCTTATCTTTATAGTCTCTTTGCTATGCTTACTCTTCTCTCTGGTCCAAAGAGTTGTTCCCAGTGTCCACTGTAGGGCCCACTGCTGATCGTGTCTTTAGCCTGCGTCTATCCTGGGAAGCTGTTCTTTCTACTTCAACTTTTACAGATAGTTTTCCTAGCTACTGCAGTCTAGATTGGCATTAGCCATCCTTTAGGGATTGAAGTACATCTCTCAGGTTCTTCTGGATTTTACGGTTTCCATTAACAAGTCAGTTGTCATTCTGAGGAGTTTTCCTTTCTATATGACTTGTGGATTTTTTCTCTTTTAGCTTTCAGTACTCTCTTCTTATTCTGTAGTCTTTCAGTATTCTATTTCTTTCAGTATTCTCTTGTTATTCCCAGGCCTTTTACAAATAATCAGCAATAGGGAGTTTGTTTTCCTGCCCTGTCCTTTTGCTGTGCTATGTTTTGGTGGAGTTTCTTTTTCTGTTCTGTGCTATGTTTTTGTGGAATCTGGGCTGGTTGTCTTTTCTCACTTTAAATAAGCTCTTACTGTGACCTTATTAATGATCTGATCAAAGCCTGAGGTCCTTTTCTTTCTTGTATACCTTTCACTCAAACATCTGAGCTTTCACGGTGTCCTGTATTTCCATTATGTTCCTGGACTGTTTTGTGTTTCTTTCCTATACTTGGCATGTGAGTTTCACTTTCTCTCTTCTATCTTTAAGTCCTGATATGCTGTCCTGCACTTGATCCATTCAATGAGTAAGAATTTTTCTCTGAGTTTCCTATTTCAGTTATTGCGTTCTTAATCAGTTTGATCCTCAGGTGAGATCAGGGACATACAGGGTGGTATGGCCTTAGACTCAGTCACATCTTCCCTTCTGCTTAAGTTCTCTTCAATATGTCTATCCCTGCACTGAACTCAGGTGTCAAATCTTCTCGTTTCATTTAGCTGGATATTTTTTAGACATCACTCAGACATTCATTGTTATCCCTTTTTTTTTCAATCCATTGAGTGCTTTCTCTGTGTGTTCTTTAAACCCTTGAATTCTTTGATAATGTTTATGATTTTTTTCAAACCTGTGTCCTTGGGTCCATCTGGGTACTTATTCTCACTGGAGGACAATTCTGTAAGACTTCTGGATTCCAGGGTGGGGATGCCGTTTTGTCTGTTCATATTGTTTGTGCTTCTATGATATGACCTCATCATGTAGACTTCTTTCTTTCTCTGTGTGTCTGAGATGTGAGAGTCTGGCTGGCTTCATGCTGGGCCAGTGCAGCAGGTCTGTAAGCAGAACTAGTAGGGTGGGTCATCTGGAGATGGCCCAGGTGGGCTTGTGTGTGGGAAACTCAGCCAGAAGCTACACAGCTAGTGTAGCCTGACAGTGTAGACATACTGTGAGCTGGCTTGGTTCCCTTGGGACTCGCCAGGTAAAGGCTGTGCAGGAGATGTTAGTCTAGAGCTAGGCAGAGAAGGATGAAGATAGCAAGGGGAGGCTTTTAGACATCCATGTTCTGTACCTAAACTCTTAATGAGGTGAATTATACATCCAGTCCTTGATTCCTCCTGTTATATTCTTTATCGTCTTCTGCTTCAGTCCCTTTATTAGCGAAGCATGAGTGGGTTTCATGAGTACTGCCAAACACAGTTTGGAAAGCAAGACATTGTAGGAAAGGCTGACTTGACTATGAAAGGCCCTCGGTCGCTCGTGTAATAGCACAGCTTACTCCATGATGGACGTGCCATTCAGATAGGGAAAACTCAGCATATAGACAGCGTCACCTGTATAAAATGAAAACACAGCTAGTCCATAGCTCTGGGAACATCTCTGGATGTACTAGCCTTGCTTTGTGTCTTCTGTAGTTCTACTTTTGGCTAACTGTTTTTGTCAACTGAAGTATGTCAACCCAGAACATGGTTTGTGTGCTTAAATGCTCACCCTGAGAAAGGCTCAGTTCTAGACTGGGGTCCCAAAGAGTTAGTGTAGTCACTGGCCAGTGATAGGGTTCTATTGGCTTAAACCTATGGCTGAGTAGTCTTGTCTGGTGATAACCTACATTTCTGGAAGTCCGACGGATATCGCAGAGACTAGACCTTGAGACACAGGAGATCTCAACGTCCCATAGAGCAACTAAGAGTACAGTGTTCAGGGAACTCCTAGGGGTGCACAATCTGAGATGTTCCAGGTTCCCAGGACTCCCTTTGATCAGTCACTGCCTAATTCATCAGAGGGGGTTGCCTAATGCATGTTCACCCCACAATGAAACAAATTATAAAGTCAAATGATCTGTCACCTCTGGAGCTGTGTCTGGTTAAGGCACCTTCTGTTTGGACACATAGAAGAGGATAGATACAGCTGCTGATTCAGTGTCTGGGATCCATAAGATGTCACTGGATTCTTCTCTCTGTTCAGGTTCAAGAATGCATGAACGTGTGGTGGTCAGCCATAGATGTTCTCTGTCTCTCTGTCTCTCTGTCTCTCTCTGTCTCTCTCTGTCTCTCTCTCCCTCCCTCCCTCCCTCCCCCCCTGCCCCCCCCCCCCCTCTCTCTCTCTCTCTCTCTCTCTCTCTCTCTCTCTCTCTGTGTATGTGTGTGAGTGTTTCTGTCAGTTTTGTTTTCCTGTATTGACCAGTAGCTTTCTCCTGTGTATGACCCTATTCCCACCCAGCTTAAGACCTGTACCTTTTTATGTTGGGGACCAAAATCTTTTTGACTCTGCCAGGTCACCCAGAAACTCCAAAATCCTCCACCTGTCCCAGTCCAGGAGCAGGAGCCCTACTTATTTTGTTGCTTGACTCCTGCTCAGCGTCTGGGTTCTTCGGTGTACTGAAGAGTGAAGGAGCAGGGCCTCTCATCCAAGGACCCCTGCCATCTAAGAGGAATACACAGGGGAAGCGAAATAGTTCCTCCCTGTGAGCATTCCCTGAGCTCCAGTCCATGCCTGTCTAAGCAGTTCCAGACAGGAGAAAAATTCGAAGGCATTAAAAAAATTCTAATCATTTCTCTTTCTTGATTCATACCACCTTTAAACCAATGATCTGTAAAACCTGTTATTCTCTTTCATATATGTAAAATGTAATGTGCCGGGGACTTCCGGTCTGGGCCCGAGCATAGAGCAGGTCACAGGCGGCAGCTCAGCACCCAACTCCAGAAAACCGAGGGAAAGAGGGACTCCCAGGAGCTTTAACTCAGGCAGCACCCCAGGTAAAAATGAATCACCCGTGATGCCTGCTGTTAGAAGTTCTAATCCAGATGCTGGCCTCCGAACTTACACTACTCAGACCTTTGAAGGGCCACTGACAAGAACATCAAACAGCTAGAGATTGACATCACTAATCTGAAGAAATCCCTCGTTTCACTGTCTGAAGAGACCTCCTAAAATCGCAAAGATCCTTATTGGACTTGATTTACTCTATTACAATAGAAAAGGCTGTGTACAGATCTTGACTGTGTACAACCCTTAAAGAAGAAGGTTGCCTTTACATAGCAAGACAAGGAGGGTTAAAGAAAGCATGAAACAGGTAGTGAAGGCCCTAAGAAAAAACCGAGAGAGAGAAAGAGACAGATGAAGGCTGGTACATGAATTGGTTTTCAGCCTCTCCAAGGTTGTCAACCCTATTTCCTCCCATCTTGGGACCATTATTTGGGTTCTTTTTGCTTTTTTCTGCTGGTCCCTGGCTCTCAAATAGGCGGACTAACTCTGTGATACAACAGATAAATAATTTGGTAGCAAAACCTACTCAGATATATTATCATAAGTTAGCTATGGAGGACCACGAGACTCAAGATGAGGTTGTTACTTTATACAGGGTGTTTCCAAAACCCATCTCCACCCAACCTAAAAGAGGGGACTTCTGCCCCTAAACCAAGCAGGGAGGGGTCACCCAGAACCCCCTCTGTCAGGCGATCTGAATTCTTGCTTAGGCTGTGAGGCTAAGCACTGCAAGGGAATACAAATAAAAGATAAAAATATCTATCTGGGTTCCCTGAGGGACAAGCCTGACTGCATAGGGGTTGATGTCAAAAGTATCCCCTCTCCAGGAAAAAGACATCGGGACAGGTATGGCCCTCATCCCTCACTGGACAACGACAGGGGGACTGGAGCCATTACAAGGTCCCCTTCAAATACTGGAGGTCAGGCCTCTATCCCCGCCTTCACAAGTTTAGAATTGCCATAGCCCTTCTATACTTAGAGAAGGGAGGAGATGTCAGGGGCAGCCCTGCTTACCCACTGAAGGCCTAAAATCAGCCATAGGCCTAAAATCAGCAATAGGCCTGTCATACATGTGTACTAACACCAAATCTTGGGTCTCAGTGGAAAAACATTGAAACAGATGGCTATAAGCTAATCTAAACAGGGAGCTTTTGTGGAAATTTACAAGCCTGGGTAGTCATAGACCTTGTAAATAGGTAGCCTAGGCAGACAATACCAACTTAGATAAGGACAAGAGAGTCAATAGCAGAGTCATAGTGACTTGTCCCCTGAACCTTGACCCAGCCGATACCCGGTTCTGATGATATCTGTATACCCCCTGATCACCCACACTCCAGTGTCATTCCCTTCCCCACATCCTGCCTTTCTGTGTTTATAACCCGTGTGTGAATGAATTATGATTTGAGAAAAAATAAATTATAAAAAAAAAAAACAAAAAAAGACAAAGAAAAACAAAGCAAAAAAACACAAAAAACTAAACAAACAAACAAACAAAAAGAAGTTCCTGAAACATACAAGACTCACAAGACCCCTCTGTAAGATTATAAAAGAGTAAGCAACTGCTGATAAGTATTAAAAATGATTGAATGAAGTGCTTGCAAGTTTTCAGGGTGTGCCAGAAATGCAGCTCTTATAAGTCATCATCCATATTAGGTGTGCTTTTTGACTGTGCAGATACCTTAGAGTCACTGATATGCCTATAAGTAACTTCACCCATACTCCTATAAGTAAGTATCCTTAATAAACCTACTTGCATTCTAAAAAAAAAAAAAGTAATGTCCCTGGGCTGGTGGGGTGGGGTGGGGCACAGCAGTCCACAGCCAGGTACTGCAGCCTGGAAAGGACTTTGTCCACCACTGATCAAGAAGATTTTAAACAATTCTCACTAGAACCTTGTGTTGTTTTGTTTTGTTGTTTTTTTAAAGATTTAAGGACAGCTGCTAAAAAGATTTCCTTTGTCACCCATTCAGTTTCAGATTGTAGAAAAAAGTTATAAAATTTAAAAAAATTAACAGTAAATGTAGGCCCCAGTTTCAGGAGGTAGCTTAAAGGATGTTTAATGACAGAGAACAACTGAGACATGATTTTGTGCATAAACTGAAAGCCACCATCTCCTCTGATGATTAGATATGTTTAAATATACAAACGCAGCAGAATTTTGGTGTCTTACCCTCTGTCAGAGGAAACCAACCCCCAGGACTAGCCTAACACCAAGCTTCTATAATTGTTCAACTAACCAGTTCAGCTACCTCCATCTAGATTAAACAAAACCCAGTGACCCTGGCAACAAAAGGGGAAATTGCCATCCTCCATATTGCCTGGTTGAAGAGACAGACATCCTGGTGTCCTGGCTGTCACCCTGGAACATACTCCTACCTATGAGGAAACCTGGACCTCCGATTCTCATGAGTCTGATTCATTCATAGAAACAGGCGTTCACTGTCTTGCACCTGAAAGATGAATTCTTTATCCTCTCAGAGGTTAGTAAACCTATCTTTGCTTTCAAATGGACAGACCCAGTGGGAATTTACAGCCGACGACACACCAGGACTAGGTTGCTCCAGGATTTCAAGATGCTACATGCAAACCCCTCTGCCCTTCCTTTGAGGTTTCCTGGGAACATGGAATATGAAATGACCACTGAGGGACTACTGCAAGAGCTACACTCCGTGGGCTACTGAATATCAGGTAAGAAT
Source organism: Grammomys surdaster (assembly GCF_004785775.1). NCBI lineage: Eukaryota > Metazoa > Chordata > Mammalia > Rodentia > Muridae > Grammomys > Grammomys surdaster. The sequence goes on from NW_021626479.1 coordinate 6,455, forward strand.
GCCAGCTTAGAATATCAGAGCTAACATATCTAGGCTACCAGCTGAGGGGAGGCAAAAGGAGCCTGTCTCAGAGTACAATGGCTGCCATCTTTCAGATCCCAACTCCAAAGACTAAAGACAGGTTCAAGTGTTCTTAGGTACAGCTGCATATTTCTGCCTCTAACACAGCTAGTATTGTCCAGCATCAAGGCTACTATAGACCAGCAGAAAGGATATTATAGTCTAGCACAATGTGGGACACTAGCCCCTAATCTCCACCGAGACTAAACTAAACAAAAGAGGTTTAACCTAAATGTTCGAGGCATGGAAATGCCCTGTGACATACCTGTCCATAGAGTGGGACCCTGTAGCCACTGGCTAGCCCATCTGTCTAAGAGCTGTTGTGGCTACTGCTAGTCTAAGGAAAGAAAGCAAACAAGTTAACTCTGGGTCAGGATCTTTGACTCACAGCACCCTATGACAGAGTAGAGGCCTTCCTCTAAGGAGGACCAGAGTCCTGGCTGTCTAGTGACTGTGTGAACCAGTACCATTCCTACACCTGGCCCACCCTCAAGTCTGGTTTGAGAAACCCACCACCATCAGTTCAGCCATGCTCTTGCCTGATGACACAGGTGCTCATCCATGATTGCTGGGAGATGAAAGGTGAAACCAGGTGTCTGGGAGCTTCAGTATTTACTATAATAAAAACTATTTGGGCCCAAGCCAGGTATCTCTCCCCAGAGATCAGAACTGATAGATCTGACCCCGGATATCAGATGTGGAAAAGGAAAGTCCACCACAATATACACAGACCTTAGGTCCATATGGTTTTACTACCTCGCATGACCACAGTATGATTTATAGAGAAAGAGGACTTCCCACTGCTGGGAAAGGGACATTAAAAAATCTTGGCCCTCCTAGAGGCTATTTGGCTTCACTACAAACTACTCTCCTCCATTGCCAGGCTGCTGACCTGGCTGCCTGACAAAGAGCCCTAAAACCAGTGGGACCATTGATATTCCAATGACATACCACAAAGTGACACTGCCTGAGACTCCATGCTGAAGAAGAAATGGACAGCTCAAACCCTCAGGTTGGTGGGGGACACCAGAGGGAAAGATCACTCTCCTAGAGGCAACTAACTGACAGGACTCAGGTAACTGACATTCAC
>NW_021626480.1:0-6892 GCF_004785775.1 Grammomys surdaster
GGCCGCCGCCGCGCAGCCCAGGAGCTCCGGCTGGCACGCAGAGGGCCTGGCGAGGCTGGAGGAGAGGAGAGTGGAGCGGAGCGGAGTCTCAGCCGAGCCCGGGGAGACGAGGCGGGGGCGGGCGGGGGCGAGCCGGCGCGTCAGTCAGTCCGCGGGGCGGGCAGCACCAGCCCGGCGCGCCGAGGGTCGCGAGCCCGCCGCCTGATTGGAGGCGCCGCTTCCGCCGTCCGGAGCCGGGAGCCCAGAGTCCGCGCCTCCGCACAGCCCCGGAGTGGACCGTGCGCGGTCCCCGCCCTCCCGATCGCCGCGATCGCGCGCGCGCTCGCCCGCTCCGCCGCCGCCGCCGCCGCCGGCGCCGCTGTTGCTGCCGCGCCAGGGGTTGAGCGAGGTGAGGCGCGTGCGCGCGCGTGGCCGGGTCCGCGTGCGCGCGCGCGGCGGAGGGCGAGGGGCGGAGGAGCGGAGGGGCGGAGGCGGGGGTCTCCCCACTCCCGCAAAGAGCGACGCCGCCGGTCCACTGCGCAGGCGCCCCGCACCGCCGGGACAGGGAAGCTTCTGGCTGCCAGTGCGCTGGGGAGGCGCACTCAATTGTGACTTTGCCCAGGGTCCTCACCATGAGAGTGTCTCAGCCAGACCTGGAAGCCAAGGGGGCCAGGCCCTCCCTGAGAAATGCCTAAGCTGAGGGAGGGGTCGAGGCCCCTGTGTCACACTCGCTTCCCATCATGAACTGCACTGCCTTATTTATAGGAAGAAGGCCTGGTGTCCCCAGAATGACCAATGAGAGTCTTGCCAGAAGAATCTTTGCTGAGTCACATGCAGCTTGCCTTCTTCAACAGGTTCCCTTCTGCAGTTTGTCGACCATGTTGGTTCAGCCCTGGCCTTAAACACTTTCACGGAACCCCTTGTTCACAGTTTGCACGGACTCTCCCAGTCAGGGAACCCCGGGACTCCTGGTTACAAGCCTCTTTTCAACCCCATTGCAAGCTGTTTCTGGGACAGCACCCCCTAAAGTCTAGGATCCCATGTCAACAGCCTCCCTCCATCCTCACATCCTCACATTCCTGGGCACCACACAGCTAGGGATTTAGGATTTTGGTGATTCTTGAAAATGTGTGTGTGTGTGTGTGTGTGTGTGTGTGTGTGTGTGTGTGTGTACCTCTGACAGGTGATTCTTGAAAGTGTGTGCCTGTCTTTCGTGTACATGTGAGAGGATGTGGACAGGGACCTCTGAACAGGTGTAGGCCCAAGGTGGGCAAAGGTATCCCCCTCCACTGCTTCCTTTGCTCTCCCACCCTTGAAGCTTTAGAGACAGGCTTTCTAAGATGTGTCTATACTAAACCAGAAAGCACCAGGAATTCACAGTCTGCTTTCCAGTGGTGGGGATCAGATCTCAGGTGCTGATGCTTGAGCCTCCAACACTTTAAGCAGTGAACCATTGCCCTGGCCCAGCTGTTTGCATCTGGAGATTGCAAAGGTCCTTGTACCTTGCTCACATGACCTCTTGCTAGAGAAGCAGGATCCCAGAGTCTAAAGTAAACACAAAAGTCACCACACAGTTTTCTTTTCGCTGAGGTTTCTCTCCTTCCTTCCTTAGAGTTCTAGACCTCTGAGGGCCCAAAAGTCTCTCCCATCACCTCTTAGGCAAGCCTGAGCTGACTTGACAGCACCATGTCCTGGCTACAGTAACTTTGGCTGTTTTTACAGAGATGCAGTCTGGTGTGGTTTAGCTTGATGATATTCATAGCTGTCTTCTTGGGGGAAAGAGTTCACTTTGGTAAGGATTACTGACTTCATGGAAAAACAATTTCCATTTCCAAGTATTCCTGTGTCTGAATTCTTTTTTTGGTTTTGATTTTTGTTCTGATTTTTAAATTATTTATTTACATTCTAAATGTTGCCCCCTCTTCCCAGTCCCCCCTCCAAGAGTTGTTCACCCGTTTCTCCCACCCCTTGCCTCTGAGAGAGTGCTCACCCACCAAGCCCACCTCACATCCACCCAGCAGCACCCTTCCTCGTGGTATCAAGTCTTTATAGGATTAGGCTCATCCTCTCCCACTGAGGACAGACAAGGTAGTCCTCTGCTATATATGCCCTGGGGCTGTGGACCAGCCAGTGCATGCTCTTTGGTTGGTGGATTAGACTCTGAGAGCTCTGAATGATTCAGGTTAGTTGATGCTGTTCTTCTTCCTATGGGGTTTCCATCCCCTTCAGCACCTTCAATCCTTCCCCTAACTCTTCCATAGGGGTCCCCGACCTCAGTCTAGTGGTTGACTGTGAGTATCTGCCATCTGTCTCAGTCCACTGCTGGTAGAGCCTCTCAGAGGACAGCCATGCTAGACTCCTGTCTGCAAGCATAATAGTGTCAAACATAGCATCAGTAATAGTGTCAGGAATTGGTGCAAGCCCATGGGATGGATCCCAGGTTGGGCCAGTCACTGGACAGCCTTTCCTTTAGTCTCTGCTCCATTTTTTTCTCTGCATTTCTTTTATACAAGAACAATTTTGGGTCAAAATTTTTGAAGGTGGGTTGGTGTCCCCATCCCTCCACGAGCTCCTGTGTATCTACTGGGGTGGTCTCTTCAGGTTCAGTCTCCCCACTGTTTGGCATTTCAGTCAAGGTCACCCCATTGAGTCCTGGGAGCATTTTACATCTCTGATCTTTGGGAGTTTCTAAAGAGTCCCCCACCACCGACCCCAGAAGCTACATATTTATATTCATTCTGCTGGCACTCTGGGCTTCTCCCCTGTATCCCTTAATAGTTCATGACCCTTTTCCCCTCCCCCTCTCCACTTCCATCAAGGTATCTCCCTCCCTCTGCCACATGTGGTTAATTTGTTCCCCCTTCTAAATAGGATTGATGCACCCACACTTGGGCCTTCTTCTTGTTAAACTTCTTATGGACAGTGGGTGGTATCATGGGTATTCTGTACATTTTGGCTGATATCCATGTATCAGTGAGTGCATACCATGCATGTCCTTCTGGGTTACCTCACTCAGGATGTTTTCCAGTTCTATCCATTTACCTGCAAAATTCATGATATCCTCCTTTGTAATAGCTCAATATTATTACATTGTGTAAATGAACCACAATTTCTGTGTTCATTCTTCAGTTGAGGGACATCTGGGTTGTTTCTTCCATCTGGCTATTATGAATAATGCTGCTATGAACTTAGTGGAACAACTTTCTTTGTGGTATGGTAGAGCATCTTTTGGGTATATGCCCAGGAGCAGTAGAGAAGGGTCTTCAGGTAATGCTATGTCCAATTTTCTGAGAGAGCAACAGACTGATTTCCAGAGTGGTTGTACCAGCTTGCAACCCCACCAACAATGGAGGAGTGTTCCTCTTTCTCCACATCCTTGCAAGCATGTGCTGTCCCTGGAGTTCTTGACCTTAGCCATTCTGATTGGCATAAGGTGGAATCTCAGAACTGTTTTGATTTGCATTTCCCTAATTACTATGTATGTTGAACATTTCTTTAAGGGCTTCTTGGCCATGCAAGATTCCTCTGATAAGAATTCTCTGTTTTCCTCTGTACCTCAGTTTTCAATAAGGTTATTTGGGGGTTTTTTGAGTCTAACTTTTTGAATTCTTTATGTATATTGTATGTTAGCCCTCTATCAGATGTGGAGTTAGTGAAGACATTTTCCCAGTCTGTGAATTGCAATTTTGTCCTATTGACAGTGTCCTTTGCCTAACGGAAGCTTTTCAGTTTCATGAGGTCCCATTTGTCACTTCTTGATATTAGAGTCTGAGCCATTAATGTCCTGTTTAGGAAATTTTCTCCTGTGCCAATGCATCGGGGATATTCCCCACTTTCTCTTCTATCAGGTTCAGTATATGTGTCTTCATGTTGAGGTCTTTGATCGACTTGGACTTGAACTTTGTACAAGGTAATGTAATATGGATCAATTTACATTCTTCTACAAGCTGTGGCAACCAGTAGGATTTGCTGAAGGAGGCAGAGGCAGGAAGATCATGAGTTCAAGGCCAGCCTGGGTTACATAGGTATTCTTTCATATATTCTCTCTCTCTCTCTCTCTCTCTCTCTCTCTCTCTCTCTCTCTCTCTCTCTCTCTCTCTTTCCCCACCCCTCGATCTCAGCACGAGCGCACCTGTGTGTGTGTGTGTGTGTGTGTGTGTGTGTGTGTGTGTGTGTGTTATTTATCACCAGGGAAGATAGAACTATGTGTCTTAGCCCAACCATTCATATTCCACTCTCCCTTCCCCTCAGGGGTGGCAGTGGATTTATAGTGGATCTCCAGTAGGTAATTCAGCAAATGTTCCCCCAGGGATGCAATGACTAGAAGACAAAAGGCCCCAGCATTCCTGATGTGGTTTCCCATTGACTTACAGGCAATCTTCAGATACTCTTCTGTGCTCTTTTGAATGATGTGATATCTTGTAGACTGGAAACAATTTCTAGTATTAAACAAACTGAGCGAAAAGCCACATTTTGTTAACAAACGGCAGAAACCTGAGACTTACCTTTAGAGAGAATATTCATCATCCACGCTGCAATAGGCATTGCATTTATCTTCTTTTGTTAAATCTTTAAACATCCCTTTGAAGCAGATAGCATCCTTTGCATATGGGGAGGGATAACATTAAGACTCTCAGCTATGCAACATTTAAGTACCTAGCAGTTGTTAGATTGGCACAGGAGATCAAATTCTAGGGTTCATAGAGTGGACTGCAGAGCTCAGGAAGTCTCCTTCAGCTTCCCCCAGCTCCTGTCTCAGTGCTGTCCCTTGTTCTGGCTGCTTGGGCTCCTCAGCCCAGTCAGGACTTTCAGTCCACAGCCTCTCAGAATCTCTTTGTATTAAACACTATCTCCAGCCCCATTATCCAAAGGGTGCCAAATTCCACACGGATTCCCACTGTGTGACTGAAAGAGGACAAACCCCAGAACTGTGAAGCAGATGGAATACTTGCTCTATACATGTCTGTCTTGAGCAAGAAGGTATAGCACTTGCTCTATACATGTCTGTCTTGAGCAAGAAGGTATATCAGCATAGGTAGTTTATCAAAAGTTATATTTTATTATGTTGAGAGTCACTAAACAAAATTCATAGTATAAATGCTAACTTTGGTCCTAAGCCTATCTCCCCAAGGCTGCTCAGCTGTGTGATGTATCTTAGCTGAAGGTCAGGCCCAGTCTCTAACAGACTCTGATTTTAGGGTCAAGAACCACGGGGAGGCTCAACAGCAACAGGGCAGATCAAGGTGTTCTCTCTCTCCAGATGTGCAGAACTAAGCATTGCTGTTAGTTGTTTGCTTATATACTGTCCAGTTAATATCATGGAGTTCTAGGACTGTATTTGGTCATCTTTAGTGAGTTATGTCTCTGGGTTGTGATTATCAGGTACAGCCTTGGGTTTGGCAGGATTCCTGACTAAGCAATTTTTCTATGTCAAAGTGAATTTTCACTATACACATTAAAATGTCCTACCTGCATTTGAGGGACACAGGTGCTTGTTTCAAGGTTGGTTTCTATGTCCCACATAAGGTCAGGGCATCTTCTTGCCCCCAAAGCCCACACAAGGTCCATGAGAATGTAGTCTATTTATCGATCACCCTGCCACCCAAAGGCCCACATACAGTGAACCTACCAGCACCCTTAGAGGCCACCAGGCTTGTGATGGCCAGAAGCTGCTTCACAGGGGTGAAAGTTCATTTGATGAACAGGAGGTTAAGACAGATAATGTCAGAGGTTAAAACAGATGGGGGAAATGGTATCTCTCTTAGTTCCTCAGAAAGTTCTGTGTAGCAGCAGCGACAGTAGCTTGCTCTGGAGAGCTTTGTTGTGAGCTTTGACCCAGCACTGTCTTCTGGGAATTTCAGCCTGCATGGAGAAACAGCACACTAACTGGCTCACCTCCTGTCTATATTTAGGGTTATTTAAAACATTGGAAAAGGCATCACAGGTTTTATTCTCACTTTTCCAAAATACCATAACTAATAGGGAGAGAGGTCATAAACCTTCCTACACTTGCACCAAAGGTTTTATTGATCGCCCCACATCCCAGAAGGGACACACTGATTTCAGAACTTCAAGAGCCATTCTATTCTTTATGGGTCCCTAAATTTTTGGAAACCATCTTCCTTTCAATTCCTCATATTAATTTCTTTAACTTTTTCTTATTATTGCCAGGATGGGAACATATGCCCTAGCTTACGTGAGGAAGTCAGATGGTAACTTTTGGATGGATCCAAGAGATGAAACTCGGGGCATCAGGCTTGGGAGCCTTTACCACTGAGCCAGCTCAGTGGCCCGAGTTCCTTTTAATTGTGGTATCAGAAGCTCCACAGTTCTTCTTTGAGGTCTGACTGTGGGTCAGATGTTTGTCACATTTCACTGACAACTTTCATAGATCACTGTGATCTCCATTCCATTTTCCTAGATTATTAGGGAAAACCTGTGGAGATTGCAGAGAGCACATTGTCCTTACCGCAGTGCTTGAAGTCCCAGGGCCAGGACTAAGGTGAGGGTTCCCACAATCCACTGCATACACTGTTCATCAAGTTTGTACATTCTGTTCTTCTTTCCTGAGCTTATGCAACATGTTTGGTTGGGGAAGGGGTCATCTTTTTGTATGGAGAACAGAAGACAGTCTCTGGTTTATCCCTTGGATGCTATCCACATTTTATTTAATTTTAATTTGTTTTATTTTGTTTTATCTTGTTTTTGGACACTGCATCACTTATTGGTCTGTAACTTGCTGAGTAAACATGGATGTTCCAAAGTCTATGGCATGGGAAATTGGACTTCAGCATATTATGTGCGGCTGCATGTATACTACATGCCTGTGCACATGGACCTCTGCATCTGACTTCCCAGTCCTCCAGCTCCTATTGACTTCCTGTGCCCATGGACCTTGGCACCTGATTTCTGC
>NW_021626481.1:0-6931 GCF_004785775.1 Grammomys surdaster
GGCCGCCGCCGCGCAGCCCAGGAGCTCCGGCTGGCACGCAGAGGGCCAGGCGAGGCTGGAGGAGAGGAGAGTGGAGCGGAGCGGAGTCTCAGCCGAGCCCGGGGAGACGAGGCGGGGGCGGGCGGGGGCGAGCCGGCGCGTCAGTCAGTCCGCGGGGCGGGCAGCACCAGCCCGGCGCGCCGAGGGTCGCGAGCCCGCCGCCTGATTGGAGGCGCCGCTTCCGCCGTCCGGAGCCGGGAGCCCAGAGCCCGCGCCTCCGCACAGCCCCGGAGTGGACCGTGCGCGGTCCCCGCCCTCCCGATCGCCGCGATCGCGCGCGCGCTCGCCCGCTCCGCCGCCGCCGCCGCCGCCGGCGCCGCTGTTGCTGCCGCGCCAGGGGTTGAGCGAGGTGAGGCGCGTGCGCGCGCGTGGCCGGGTCCGCGTGCGCGCGCGCGGCGGAGGGCGAGGGGCGGAGGAGCGGAGGGGCGGAGGAGCGGAGGGGCGGAGGCGGGGGTCTCCCCACTCCCGCAAAGAGCGACGCCGCCGGCCCACTGCGCAGGCGCCCCGCACCGCCGGGACAGGGAAGCTTCTGGCTGCCAGTGCGCTGGGGAGGCGCACTCAATTGTGACTTTGCCCAGGGTCGTCACCACGAGAGTGTCTCAGCCAGACCTGGAAGCCAAGGGGGCCAGGCCCTCCCTGAGAAATGCCTAAGCTGAGGGAGGGGTCCAGGCCCCTGTGTCACACTCGCTTCCCATCATGAACTGCACTGCCTTATTTATAGGAAGAAGGCCTGGTGTCCCCAGAATGACCAATGAGAGTCTTGCCAGAAGAATCTTTGCTGAGTCACATGCAGCTTGCCTTCTTCAACAGGTTCCCTTCTGCAGTTTGTCGACCATGTTGGTTCAGCCCTGGCCTTAAACACTTTCACGGAACCCCTTGTTCACAGTTTGCACGGACTCTCCCAGTCAGGGAACCCCGGGACTCCTGGTTACAAGCCTCTTTTCAACCCCATTGCAAGCTGTTTCTGGGACAGCACCCCCTAAAGTCTAGGATCCCATGTCAACAGCCTCCCTCCATCCTCACATCCTCACATTCCTGGGCACCACACAGCTAGGGATTTAGGATTTTGGTGATTCTTGAAAATGTGTGTGTGTGTGTGTGTGTGTGTGTGTGTGTGTGTGTGTGTGTACCTCTGACAGGTGATTCTTGAAAGTGTGTGCCTGTCTTTCGTGTACATGTGAGAGGATGTGGACAGGGACCTCTGAACAGGTGTAGGCCCAAGGTGGGCAAAGGTATCCCCCTCCACTGCTTCCTTTGCTCTCCCACCCTTGAAGCTTTAGAGACAGGCTTTCTAAGATGTGTCTATACTAAACCAGAAAGCACCAGGAATTCACAGTCTGCTTTCCAGTGGTGGGGATCAGATCTCAGGTGCTGATGCTTGAGCCTCCAACACTTTAAGCAGTGAACCATTGCCCTGGCCCAGCTGTTTGCATCTGGAGATTGCAAAGGTCCTTGTACCTTGCTCACATGACCTCTTGCTAGAGAAGCAGGATCCCAGAGTCTAAAGTAAACACAAAAGCCACCACACAGTTTTCTTTTCGCTGAGGTTTCTCTCCTTCCTTCCTTAGAGTTCTAGACCTCTGAGGGCCCAAAAGTCTCTCCCATCACCTCTTAGGCAAGCCTGAGCTGACTTGACAGCACCATGTCCTGGCTACAGTAACTTTGGCTGTTTTTACAGAGATGCAGTCTGGTGTGGTTTAGCTTGATGATATTCATAGCTGTCTTCTTGGGGGAAAGAGTTCACTTTGGTAAGGATTACTGACTTCATGGAAAAACAATTTCCATTTCCAAGTATTCCTGTGTCTGAATTCTTTTTTTGGTTTTGATTTTTGTTCTGATTTTTAAATTATTTATTTACATTCTAAATGTTGCCCCCTCTTCCCAGTCCCCCCTCCAAGAGTTGTTCACCCGTTTCTCCCACCCCTTGCCTCTGAGAGAGTGCTCACCCACCAAGCCCACCTCACATCCACCCAGCAGCACCCTCCCTTGTGGTATCAAGTCTTTATAGGATTAGGCTCATCCTCTCCCACTGAGGACAGACAAGGTAGTCCTCTGCTATATATGCCCTGGGGCTGTGGACCAGCCAGTGCATGCTCTTTGGTTGGTGGATTAGACTCTGAGAGCTCTGAATGATTCAGGTTAGTTGATGCTGTTCTTCTTCCTATGGGGTTTCCATCCCCTTCAGCACCTTCAATCCTTCCCCTAACTCTTCCATAGGGGTCCCCAACCTCAGTCTAGTGGTTGACTGTGAGTATCTGCCATCTGTCTCAGTCCACTGCTGGTAGAGCCTCTCAGAGGACAGCCATGCTAGACTCCTGTCTGCAAGCATAATAGTGTCAAACATAGCATCAGTAATAGTGTCAGGAATTGGTGCAAGCCCATGGGATGGATCCCAGGTTGGGCCAGTCACTGGACAGCCTTTCCTTTAGTCTCTGCTCCATTTTTTCTCTGCATTTCTTTTATACAAGAACAATTTTGGGTCAAAAATTTTGAAGGTGGGTTGGTGTCCCCATCCCTCCACGAGCTCCTGTGTATCTACTGGGGTGGTCTCTTCAGGTTCAGTCTCCCCACTGTTTGGCATTTCAGTCAAGGTCACCCCATTGAGTCCTGGGAGCATTTTACATCTCTGATCTTTGGGAGTTTCTAAAGAGTCCCCCACCACCGACCCCAGAAGCTACATATTTATATTCATTCTGCTGGCACTCTGGGCTTCTCCCCTGTATCCCTTAATAGTTCATGACCCTTTTCCCCTCCCCCTCTCCACTTCCATCAAGGTATCTCCCTCCCTCTGCCACATGTGGTTAATTTGTTCCCCCTTCTAAATAGGATTGATGCACCCACACTTGGGCCTTCTTCTTGTTAAACTTCTTATGGACAGTGGGTGGTATCATGGGTATTCTGTACATTTTGGCTGATATCCATGTATCAGTGAGTGCATACCATGCATGTCCTTCTGGGTTACCTCACTCAGGATGTTTTCCAGTTCTATCCATTTACCTGCAAAATTCATGATATCCTCCTTTGTAATAGCTCAATATTATTACATTGTGTAAATGAACCACAATTTCTGTGTTCATTCTTCAGTTGAGGGACATCTGGGTTGTTTCTGCCATCTGGCTATTATGAATAATGCTGCTATGAACTTAGTGGAACAACTTTCTTTGTGGTATGGTAGAGCATCTTTTGGGTATATGCCCAGGAGCAGTAGAGAAGGGTCTTCAGGTAATGCTATGTCCAATTTTCTGAGAGAGCAACAGACTGATTTCCAGAGTGGTTGTACCAGCTTGCAACCCCACCAACAATGGAGGAGTGTTCCTCTTTCTCCACATCCTTGCAAGCATGTGCTGTCCCTGGAGTTCTTGACCTTAGCCATTCTGATTGGCATAAGGTGGAATCTCAGAACTGTTTTGATTTGCATTTCCCTAATTACTATGTATGTTGAACATTTCTTTAAGGGCTTCTTGGCCATGCAAGATTCCTCTGATAAGAATTCTCTGTTTTCCTCTGTACCTCAGTTTTCAATAAGGTTATTTGGGGGTTTTTTGAGTCTAACTTTTTGAATTCTTTATGTATATTGGATGTTAGCCCTCTATCAGATGTGGGGTTAGTGAAGACATTTTCCCAGTCTGTGAATTGCAATTTTGTCCTATTGACAGTGTCCTTTGCCTAACGGAAGCTTTTCAGTTTCATGAGGTCCCATTTGTCACTTCTTGATATTAGAGTCTGAGCCATTAATGTCCTGTTTAGGAAATTTTCTCCTGTGCCAATTCATCGAGGATATTCCCCACTTTCTCTTCTATCAGGTTCAGTATATGTGTTTTCATGTTGAGGTCTTTGATCGACTTGGACTTGAACTTTGTACAAGGTAATGTAATATGGATCAATTTACATTCTTCTACAAGCTGTGGCAACCAGTAGGATTTGCTGAAGGAGGCAGAGGCAGGAAGATCATGAGTTCAAGGCCAGCCTGGGTTACATAGGTATTCTTTCATATATTCTCTCTCTCTCTCTCTCTCTCTCTCTCTCTCTCTCTCTCTCTCTCTCTCTCTCTCTCTTTCCCCACCCCTCGATCTCAGCACGAGCGCACCTGTGTGTGTGTGTGTGTGTGTGTGTGTGTGTGTGTGTGTGTGTGTTATTTATCACCAGGGAAGATAGAACTATGTGTCTTAGCCCAACCATTCATATTCCACTCTCCCTTCCCCTCAGGGGTGGCAGTGGATTTATAGTGGATCTCCAGTAGGTAATTCAGCAAATGTTCCCCCAGGGATGCAATGACTAGAAGACAAAAGGCCCCAGCATTCCTGATGTGGTTTCCCATTGACTTACAGGCAATCTTCAGATACTCTTCTGTGCTCTTTTGAATGATGTGATATCTTGTAGACTGGAAACAATTTCTAGTATTAAACAAACTGAGCGAAAAGCCACATTTTGTTAACAAACGGCAGAAACCTGAGACTTACCTTTAGAGAGAATATTCATCATCCACGCTGCAATAGGCATTGCATTTATCTTCTTTTGTTAAATCTTTAAACATCCCTTTGAAGCAGATAGCATCCTTTGCATATGGGGAGGGATAACATTAAGACTCTCAGCTATGCAACATTTAAGTACCTAGCAGTTGTTAGATTGGCACAGGAGATCAAATTCTAGGGTTCATAGAGTGGACTGCAGAGCTCAGGAAGTCTCCTTCAGCTTCCCCCAGCTCCTGTCTCAGTGCTGTCCCTTGTTCTGGCTGCTTGGGCTCCTCAGCCCAGTCAGGACTTTCAGTCCACAGCCTCTCAGAATCTCTTTGTATTAAACACTATCTCCAGCCCCATTATCCAAAGGGTGCCAAATTCCACACGGATTCCCACTGTGTGACTGAAAGAGGACAAACCCCAGAACTGTGAAGCAGATGGAATACTTGCTCTATACATGTCTGTCTTGAGCAAGAAGGTATAGCACTTGCTCTATACATGTCTGTCTTGAGCAAGAAGGTATATCAGCATAGGTAGTTTATCAAAAGTTATATTTTATTATGTTGAGAGTCACTAAACAAAATTCATAGTATAAATGCTAACTTTGGTCCTAAGCCTATCTCCCCAAGGCTGCTCAGCTGTGTGATGTATCTTAGCTGAAGGTCAGGCCCAGTCTCTAACAGACTCTGATTTTAGGGTCAAGAACCACGGGGAGGCTCAACAGCAACAGGGCAGATCAAGGTGTTCTCTCTCTCCAGATGTGCAGAACTAAGCATTGCTGTTAGTTGTTTGCTTATATACTGTCCAGTTAATATCATGGAGTTCTAGGACTGTATGTGGTCATCTTTAGTGAGTTATGTCTCTGGGTTGTGATTATCAGGTACAGCCTTGGGTTTGGCAGGATTCCTGACTAAGCAATTTTTCTATGTCAAAGTGAATTTTCACTATACACATTAAAATGTCCTACCTGCATTTGAGGGACACAGGTGCTTGTTTCAAGGTTGGTTTCTATGTCCCACATAAGGTCAGGGCATCTTCTTGCCCCCAAAGCCCACACAAGGTCCATGAGAATGTAGTCTATTTATCAATCACCCTGCCACCCAAAGGCCCACATACAGTGAACCTACCAGCACCCTTAGAGGCCACCAGGCTTGTGATGGCCAGAAGCTGCTTCACAGGGGTGAAAGTTCATTTGATGAACAGGAGGTTAAGACAGATAATGTCAGAGGTTAAAACAGATGGGGGAAATGGTATCTCTCTTAGTTCCTCAGAAAGTTCTGTGTAGCAGCAGGGACAGTAGCCTGCTCTGGAGAGCTCTGCCCAGCATCCCAAAGGCAGCTTGGTTGTGAGCTTTGACCCAGCACTGTCTTCTGGGAATTTCAGCCTGCATGGAGAAACAGCACACTAACTGGCTCACCTCCTGTCTATATTTAGGGTTATTTAAAACATTGGAAAAGGCATCACAGGTTTTATTCTCACTTTTCCAAAATACCATAACTAATAGGGAGAGAGGTCATAAACCTTCCTACACTTGCACCAAAGGTTTTATTGATCGCCCCACATCCCAGAAGGGACACACTGATTTCAGAACTTCAAGAGCCATTCTATTCTTTATGGGTCCCTAAATTTTTGGAAACCATCTTCCTTTCAATTCCTCATATTAATTTCTTTAACTTTTTCTTATTATTGCCAGGATGGGAACATATGCCCTAGCTTACGTGAGGAAGTCAGATGGTAACTTTTGGATGGATCCAAGAGATGAAACTCGGGGCATCAGGCTTGGGAGCCTTTACCACTGAGCCAGCTCAGTGGCCCGAGTTCCTTTTAATTGTGGTATCAGAAGCTCCACAGTTCTTCTTTGAGGTCTGACTGTGGGTCAGATGTTTGTCACATTTCACTGACAACTTTCATAGATCACTGTGATCTCCATTCCATTTTCCTAGATTATTAGGGAAAACCTGTGGAGATTGCAGAGAGCACATTGTCCTTACCGCAGTGCTTGAAGTCCCAGGGCCAGGACTAAGGTGAGGGTTCCCACAATCCACTGCATACACTGTTCATCAAGTTTGTACATTCTGTTCTTCTTTCCTGAGCTTATGCAACATGTTTGGTTGGGGAAGGGGTCATCTTTTTGTATGGAGAACAGAAGACAGTCTCTGGTTTATCCCTTGGATGCTATCCACATTTTATTTAATTTTAATTTGTTTTATTTTGTTTTATCTTATTTTTGGACACTGCATCACTTATTGGTCTGTAACTTGCTGAGTAAACATGGATGTTCCAAAGTCTATGGCATGGGAAATTGGACTTCAGCATATTATGTGCGGCTGCATGTATACTACATGCCTGTGCACATGGACCTCTGCACCTGACTTCCCAGTCCTCCAGCTCCTATTGACTTCCTGTGCCCATGGACCTTGGCACCTGATTTCTGC
>NW_021626482.1:161-1517 GCF_004785775.1 Grammomys surdaster
TCCCTGGCTCCCCGATCTATCTCTGGGGTTTAGGGAGTGAGATGGAGTTCTTACCAGCTGCTCTGAGTGCAGTGGCTCCTGGATGACTCAGGATTCAGTTTCTCCACAGGACAGGAGCAGACCGACTCTGTGTCTGCTCCAGCCCAGAGGACCAGGCAGGGGCAGAAGGGACGTGGAATTCCGGAGGGGCGGGGTTTGGGTAGCTGCTGTGCCCTGGATGTCCCTGGCTCCCCGATCTATCTCTGGGGTTTAGGGAGTGAGATGGAGATCTTACCAGCTGCTCTGAGTGCAGTGGCTCCTGGATGTCTCAGGATTCAGTTTCTCAACAGGACGGGAGCAGACCGACTCTGTGTCTGCTCCAGCCCAGAGGACCAGGCAGGGGCAGAAGGGCGGTTGTAGATCTTTGAATCACTGTTAGATTCTGCTGTGAATCCATCTGGGCTGGGGCAGTATTTCGTCAGTAGACTTTTTTTAATTGTTTCAATCTTTGTATTTGTTTAACCTGTTCTTCTCCCATTAGTTTAATTTTCCCGGTTCCCATGACTCTAAGAATCCATCCATTTCATTTAGATTTTCCAACTTAATGAGGTATATGGTTTTAAGTATTGCATTACAATGTTCTGAGTTTCCTTGGAGTCTCTTTAAGTGGTTCCCTGTTCATCTGTGATTCTTTTCTTTGAGATTATCTTTTTCATTTGGTGAGTTGGGAAAATCAATCTTAATTCACTGTTGCAAAAAAAAAAAACAAATCAAAGAAAAAGAAGAACCAAACCAAACAAAACAATAAAAACATCTGCTTTTAGATTTGTTGGTTCTTTGCATTACTTTGTTTCTATCTCCTTATGTTCTGCTCCAATCTTCATAATTTCTTGCCATTTACTGGACATCTGTTAGGT
The DNA here is from genome assembly GCF_004785775.1 of Grammomys surdaster. Classification (NCBI taxonomy): domain Eukaryota; kingdom Metazoa; phylum Chordata; class Mammalia; order Rodentia; family Muridae; genus Grammomys; species Grammomys surdaster. Next base: position 1,058 of record NW_021626482.1, read on the forward strand.
TTGTTCTTTTTTCAAATTCTTGAGTAGCCTCATTCAGCCAGTTATTCGTGGTCATTCTGACTTTTTTAAATGTAAGAGTTTAGACTTTAACATATCACTCATGGGACAATATTTAACATGTATCTGAGATTTTCTGGTGTTCTTTTTATTTTTACTTAAATTAAAGAATATTTACCTTCTTTTCTTGGAGTATGTTTGAGTGTTGTTTAATCTCTATGGGTTCGTGTTGTGTAAGTACTGGGAATTCCTGTGCTGTTCATTTTGGGTTCCATTTGAGGGTAGGCACATAGGATGCATGGAGTTATTTCACTTTTTCTGACTGGGTTAAGGTTTGTTTCATATTCCAGGATGTGATCTGTTTTAGGAAGATTTCCTGAGGTGTTGGATACGCGAATATTCTTTGGCATTTGAGTGATAGAGCCATAGATATCTGTTAAGCTCATTAGATGTATACTATCAA
>NW_021626483.1:161-1517 GCF_004785775.1 Grammomys surdaster
TCCCTGGCTCCCCGATCTATCTCTGGGGTTTAGGGAGTGAGATGGAGTTCTTACCAGCTGCTCTGAGTGCAGTGGCTCCTGGATGACTCAGGATTCAGTTTCTCCACAGGACAGGAGCAGACCGACTCTGTGTCTGCTCCAGCCCAGAGGACCAGGCAGGGGCAGAAGGGACGTGGAATTCCGGAGGGGCGGGGTTTGGGTAGCTGCTGTGCCCTGGATGTCCCTGGCTCCCCGATCTATCTCTGGGGTTTAGGGAGTGAGATGGAGATCTTACCAGCTGCTCTGAGTGCAGTGGCTCCTGGATGTCTCAGGATTCAGTTTCTCAACAGGACGGGAGCAGACCGACTCTGTGTCTGCTCCAGCCCAGAGGACCAGGCAGGGGCAGAAGGGCGGTTGTAGATCTTTGAATCACTGTTAGATTCTGCTGTGAATCCATCTGGGCCGGGGCAGTATTTCGTCAGAAGACTTTTTTTAATTGTTTCAATCTTTGTATTTGTTTAACCTGTTCTTCTCCCCTTAGTTTAATTTTCCCGGTTCCCATGACTCTAAGAATCCATCCATTTCATTTAGATTTTCCAACTTAATGAGGTATATGGTTTTAAGTATTGCATTACAATGTTCTGAGTTTCCTTGGAGTCTCTTTAAGTGGTTCCCTGTTCATCTGTGATTCTTTTCTTTGAGATTATCTTTTTCATTTGGTGAGTTGGGAAAATCAATCTTAATTCACTGTTGCAAAAAAAAAAAACAAATCAAAGAAAAAGAAGAACCAAACCAAACAAAACAATAAAAACATCTGCTTTTAGATTTGTTGGTTCTTTGCATTACTTTGTTTCTATCTCCTTATGTTCTGCTCCAATCTTCATAATTTCTTGCCATTTACTGGACATCTGTTAGGTTTGTTCTTTTTTCAAATTCTTGAGTAGCCTCATTCAGCCAGTTATTCGTGGTCATTCTGACTTTTTTAAATGTAAGAGTTTAGACTTTAACATATCACTCATGGGACAATATTTAACATGTATCTGAGATTTTCTGGTGTTCTTTTTATTTTTACTTAAATTAAAGAATATTTACCTTCTTTTCTTGGAGTATGTTTGAGTGTTGTTTAATCTCTATGGGTTCGTGTTGTGTAAGTACTGGGAATTCCTGTGCTGTTCATTTTGGGTTCCATTTGAGGGTAGGCACATAGGATGCATGGAGTTATTTCACTTTTTCTGACTGGGTTAAGGTTTGTTTCATATTCCAGGATGTGATCTGTTTTAGGAAGATTTCCTGAGGTGTTGGATACGCGAATATTCTTTGGCATTTGAGTGATAGAGCCATAGATATCTGTTAAGCTCATTAGATGTATACTATCAA
>NW_021626484.1:0-1023 GCF_004785775.1 Grammomys surdaster
GTGTGGGAAAGTGCTGCTTTTGTTTCTAGTTTTGAAATATTTCATAAGTTGATTGTAGATCTTTGAATCTCTGTTAGATTCTGCTGTGAATCCATCTGGGCTGGGACAGTATTTCGTCAGAAGGATTTTTTTTAGTTGTTTCAATCTTTGTATTTGTTTAACCTGTTCATCTCCCCTTAGTTTAATTTTCCCGGTTCCCATGAATCTAAGAATCCATCCATTTCTTTTAGATTTTCCAACTTAATGAGGTATATGCTTTTAAGTATTGCATTACAATGTTCTGAGTTTCCCTGGAATCTGTTTAAGTGGTTCCCTGTTCATCTGTGATTCTTTTCTTTGAGATTATCTTTTTCATTTGGTGAGTTGGGAAAAATCAATCTTAATTTATCTTAATTCACTGTTGAAAAAAAATCAAATCAAAGAAAAAGAAGAACCAAACCAAACAAAACAATAAAAACATCTGCTTTTAGATTTGTTGGTTCTTTGCATTACTTTGTTTCTATCTCCTTATGTTCTGCTCCAATCTTCATAATTTCTTGCCATTTACTGGACATCTGTTAGGTTTGTTCTTTTTTCAAATTCTTGAGTGGCCTCATTCAGCGAGTTATTTTTGGTCATTCTGATTTTTTAAAATATAGGTGTTTAGACTTTAATGTATTGCTCATGGGACAATATTTAACATGTATCTGAGATTTTCTGGTGTTCTTTTTATTTTTACTTAAATTAAAGAATATTTACCTTCTTTTCTTGGAGTATGTTTGAGTGTTGTTTAATCTCTATGAGTTCGTGTTGTGTAAGTACTGGGAATTCCTGTGCTGTTCATTTTGGGTTCCATTTGAGGGTAGGCACATAGGATGCATGGAGTTATTTCACTTTTTCTGACTGGGTTAAGGTTTGTTTCATATTCCAGGATGTGATCTGTTTTAGGAAGATTTCCTGAGGTGTTGGATACGTGAATATTCTTTGGCATTTGGGCGATAGAGCCATAGATATCTGTTAAGCTCATTAGATGTATACTATCAA
>NW_021626485.1:0-4532 GCF_004785775.1 Grammomys surdaster
GATGTAGATGTAAAATCATGACTGGGATGGGGTCCCCAAATGTAAACTCAGGAACCTCTAAGTCTTGAAAGCAAAGAGTGGTTTTCAGGGTGCTTGATACATTCATTTTATCCATATGACATTTCTGAGAGTTAAATCCAGTTCTCCTCCAGTGATATTCTTGGCATACATCTACTTAGAGGAGACTGCCTGGTATTTCCAGTGAAGGGTTTCCTCAGTTTCCTGTCCATACCCTTGCCCTGGGCTTGTTACTGAAAGGGCTGTGAACTCGGTGACTCTGGGTTTGAAGAGAGGATTTCTTTTTTTTTTGTGGATATTTTATTTATTTACATTTCAGATGCCATCCTTTTTCCCCATCCCTCCCCCAGAAACCCCCTATCCTATTCCCCTCCTTCTTCTTGCTTTTTTTTCTCTATTAGTATTTTAAGTTAACATACAAAGTACTGGGTTTTATTATAACATTCTCATACATGTGTCATTAGAGTTCTGACTTGTTTCCCTCTGCCCCTTCCCTTTCTTCCTCCAGCTAGTTTCCTCATCTGATTTCCTGTCACATGCATTACATCACCCTCCTTCCTCATCTTTTTAAAAAAACGTTAATCAAAGGCTTTATAAGTTTGGTAATGCTCAATAACAAGATTCCCAACACTCAGAAGTGTAACCCAATACCAACTGTATTTGACTGGCAGAGACACTTGAACATCTGCCTCCATGTTCCCTACCCCCTCCCTTTCTCTCTTTCTCTCTTTCTCTCTTTCTCTCTTTCTCTCTTTCTCTCTTTCTCTCTTTCTGTCTTTCTCTCTTTCTTTCTCATCTCCTAGCTGCTCCTCTCCTCCTGCTCCTCCCCTTACTCCTCCTACCTTAGCTCTTCCGCCATATCACCCTTCCTGTTAAAATAAAACTTTTCTCTAAAAATACAATTAGATCATATCTACACCAATTTGTATCAGTAAGATACAAGATAGATCTAATACCCAGTCAAACATTTTGTTGACTAACCAGAACTTCTGTCATCTCTCCTAACTAAAAGACTTAGTTCTGAACCTGGCTTTTTTGTTGGCTTTAGAATGAATGTCAGCTGAAAACCATCCTCTCAAATCTTTTCTCTCAAAGTAAATCCCTGGGATTTGCTATGAGGCTGTAAGTCTTCAACCCAGTCAGAAATCCAGAATGACTGAATTAACTGAAATTATAGGAAGCACAGAGCATAGCTTCTAAAACTTAGCCAATTTATAGAGACCACTGAACACCCGGACAGTCCCTATACTACAAAACGTAGGAGCATCTGATCATCAGCCTTCTGGCCCAGGATCTTCTGACAGACCTAGTGATGTAGAAATATTAAGGGCTGATTACTCTGTCTTGGCAAATATAATCAATCAACTATTCCGCTAGTGTGTCCTTTTCTGGATTGTAATTTGTCTGTATATGAAAAGAGACAATTCTTGTCTAGTGGCTGTCTCACCACAACTGGAATAACTCCAAAGATGCTCAATTTTGAAGGGAGGATTTCTGATGTCCTAGAAAGACCTTAGGAGTCCTGCTGTGCCTTCTACATGGGGCGAAAGATGAAACTTGAATGGAGGACTTGCTTTGGTCCCATCTGTTTGTGTCTGGCTCTTGTAACCTCTGCCTCATGAATTCAAGTTCTATGACTTTGCCCCATCCAAGCAAACTTTCTACCTACTCCATGTGGGATCTAACATCCTCCTGTCTGAGAAAGGTCAAAATATTCTATTTCCTGTCAGTGACACACTGGAAACCGACTTGGGCTTACAGGTCTATCATAACACTGGACTAACTTCCTCCTAACTGGTTAAATGCTATAGCCAATGGGCTCCTATTTTTCCCTCTCCCCATATATGGCAAGACACTTAAGGGAGACATAGGGAACCTTAGTTAAAACTGGTAAGTTCTGCAGACTCAGGGGTTGAGACTACAGAGAGGGAGTAGCTCACAGAGATGTCAGAAGAACTTGTTAGGAATGTGTGTCTACAAATTCCCTCACCAAGGCCTGTGAAATGACTAGGCAAGTAAGTGTGCCTGCCGCCAAACTGGTGGTCAGAGTTCAACCCCAAGAACCCACATTGTGGAAAGAGATAACTGATTCCAAATGCCCCAACCAGAGTACATGCAACAAACTACACAACCAAAGACACAGAGTAGCCATCTGCCAAGCAAAGGATACCTGAGGAGGTCACCCATACTGAGGAGCCAGCCAAGAGTGAGGGGATCTGAGCTATTCTGGACTTGCAAATCAGAGGATAAAGGAGCAGATGAAACTTATCCCTCAGTGTTTTTGTAGCTGTAGCTGCTACCTGATTTTTGGATAATAATATAATGTATTCATGTTGTCAAGTGTCTGTGAGTGTGCCAAATCCTAGGTTAGAACAGATTGATATCCTTCAACAGGGCACTGTACACAGTTATTAGGGTGTACAGAAGTGCCTGATGCACCCACCATGTCTCAGTTGACCTTAGCAGTCCCTGGGTTCACTTCACCATGCACATAACCTGGAGAAAGGCAGGTTAGATTTCAATACAAATGGCATGTGTGCTCTGAGCCTGTCAGCAACTTTGAGGCCCTTATCAGAAGTTGAACCAGAATGGCTTTATGCCCAGAGTGTGTACTGCAGTTGATGATCACTGCCCACCCACACTTCTTGCTGAGCCTCTCCAATCTGATAGGGTAAACTTCATTGGCCTCTTTGTAAGCCTTCCCAGTCCAATCCACTGAACTCACCTCACCTGCGACCCCTGCTGTGGATCACCAGACTCTGGAACATCACCAGGGTTCTCCATGTAGAAAGATCTGCCTGACTCACTCATGGCTACTGTTTGGGACATTCTTTGTTTGGATTCCTGGGCTTAGAATCAGTAACAATTATAAGAAGGATGGAGTTGCATCCTATCCCCTCCCTCATCTCACCCTATTCTGCAACATACTTGGGAACATCAAATTGTCAGAGCCTGTAGAGGATGCCCAGGATTACTTAGAGCAGATGCATGGGCTGAATGCTTTGTGTCACACCTGTGAACCCAGAGCCCAAGAAGCTGAGATAGCAGGTCAGTCTGGACTACAGAAAATACTCTGTCTCAAAAACTAAAATGAAAAGCAGAAAAAGAAGAAACATGTTCACCTAATTTAAGTTCTGCCAATGGCTCCTGTTTTAGAGTATGGCCTTTTAGCTAACAGCCAGAAGGACATTTTACCTGATCACATAAGATTTCATTGATTTTCTTAGATGATAAAACTTTGTAGACATAGTCAGGCTCTAAGTAGGTATTTGTTGTCCATTTCAGTATTTGTTGTCTGTTACAATAACTGTCAGTAATCAGTGGCTGGTGCCACCAGTAAATATCTGGACAAAGGTGCTGTATGGTAAGGTAAGCCTTTGCTTGTAGACAGTAAGTCACAGGAGACAGGATGAGCATTTGGGTTCAGAGAGATGTTCAAAATTGCTCTTAGGTGGCCTTGGCAACATTCACAAATGTGGCACCGAAGATGCTGATTCACATGGATCAGATCATGGAGGGCAGCAACAGAAAGGTCACCAGGCCAATTTGGGACTTTTAACTTTTCTTGTTGCAACTAATCAAGTATGTTAACTTCTGCAGTATCAGAAAGTGGTGCCTTGGGGTCAGGGAGTGCCTGGAGGTTAGAGCTGGTAGAAATTACACACACACACACACACACACACACACACACACACACACACACAGACAGCCAGAGAGAGAGAGAAAGAGAGAGAGAGAGAGAGAGAGTGGGAGAGAGAGAGAGAAAGAGAGAGAGAGAGAGAGCAGGAGAAGGAGGGTTTCACTGAGACCTTGGGTACCCTTAGGTACAGAAAATCAGGGACCGGTTATGCACAGCATCCAAAGCAGGACTTTTTCAGAGGTAAAGAAGTGTTACCAAAGCCATGGTGGCAAACTGCTAATCTTCCCCCAGTATCAAGACTTGGAGCATACAGGATTTTTAGGTCATTGCCTGGCTTTCCATTATTTCTTCATTTCTTAATTTTTGCTACAACAAGTTGGACATTTTATGTACAGGACACAGCTGTGATTTTTCCCAACAGCTCTCTTGTGAGTTCTGGCACAGACGATGATGATGAGGATGATAATAATGATGTGTGTGTGTTGTATATGTATATCTCTGACTGTGTGTGTCAGTGGCTGTGGCTGTGTGTTTGTGTCTGTGTGTGAGTCTGTATATATGTGTGGATCTGTATGTGTGTCTCTGTGTATGTGTGTGTTGGTGGTGGTTGTGTCAATGTATAAATGAACCTTTGTGTATGTGTGTCTGTGTGAATCTGTCTATCTCTGTGTTAGTCTATCTCTGTCTCTAACTCTCTCCCTCTCTTCCTTTTGCAGGATTCATGCAATAACCTGAAAGCCATCACTAGGACATTACTAAAGTGATGCTTTTTGTAATGTCTCTTCCATACTAGGAAGGGGAAGGAGGGAGAGAAAGAGAGGGTGGAGGAGAGAGAGAGAGAGAGAGAGAGAGAGAGAGAGAGAGAGAGAGAGAG
>NW_021626486.1:0-2030 GCF_004785775.1 Grammomys surdaster
GAGAGAGAGAGAGAGAGAGAGAGAGAGAGAGAGAGAGAGAGAGAGAGGTGTGTGTGTGTGTGTGTGTACAACAGGCTTGAGTTGGGTTCACAGAGGAAAGAACTCTTCTTTGCCTGAAAGAGGGCTTATGCCTTGTACTTCCACTAGGCCTGAATGCATCATTCAACTCCCACTGCACACATCACTGTGAGGTTTCCATGGCATTTCTGCCAATGAATTGGACATTGGAAAAGAGGGTTTTAGATGTTGAGTAACTGTGTTGTTGTTGAAAAACTTAATTGTTGAATGTTTGTACATAGCCTGGTTAACTCATAAAGAATATGAACTAGTCAACCAACTTCACTTCAGGTATGAGAGTGTTTCTTTCACTGGAAAAAGGTTTCTTGTGTTCATTTATGTCAAGCACTCTCTGATATCTATTCCTGGCAACCACTTGACTGCTTTCTGATGGAATAGTTTGGAAATGGTCTATGATTTAGAAACTTCAGGGCCCTGACTATTCTATCATGGAAAAGAAATCATTGGTGACTCATTCTCTTACTAATAGATTAATTAATAACTTTGGAGATTCAAGTGCCATCTTTGACTAAGGGCATCAGTCATACATGAATATATATTTATCCACAACCAAGCTGATGGGCGTTTGAGCGGATTCCATTGTTTTGTTCCTGTTGTTAATGCTGTTAAGGTCTTACCAACTTTTTGTAACATGATATTTTTTGTTGTTGTTGTTTATTTGCTGTTTTTTTGTAATCAGTAATTTCATTTTCTTGTGCTAAAGCCCTGAAAGCAGAATTTGTCAATGATAGGACAAGTGTGTCCTTAATTTTTGAAGAAAAATGCCACCCTGTCTTTCAAAGAAAACACATCATTTTGAGTCTCCTCCAACCGAGTATGGAAGTGCTTCAAGGCTTTGCCAACACTGAATTTACTAAATGGGTGTAGAGGGGAGTCTCAATGCAGGTGTTTCCATGAATGTCGAGCCTATGCTTTTAGACCTCTGTTTTAATGTCTGTCTGTCTGTTTGTCTGTCTGTCTGTTGGTTAGAGTTTATCCCTGACTCCCTCAACAGAAGAGAACCTGTGATTTCTCCAGTCCACATTTTTACCATGTCTCTGGTTTCTGAATGATGGTAAATGTCCTCCGCAGATGATATGGGGCCTTTACTCTACCTGAGCTACAGAAGAGTCTGGAGTTAGGAAAAAGCACCAGAATGTTCAGGAAACATAAAGATATTGGTTGCTTGACCCAGAGATTGGAGGAGTTTGAGACTTTTCATTCCCTGCAGCTTAAAAGTTCCTTGGATCGAAATACTAAAAATAAAATATCCACCAGGAAGGGCTGGGACCATAGATTGGACAAGCATGTGTTGGAGACACAACACTGTATCAAGGAGACAGGAGAAAGCAGGGATGTAAAGGAAATCCTTCAGTGCTGCCCTATGGGATCATATATCATCTGGGAATGAAAACATAGCACCAAATCCAATCTTAGATACAAAGGACTAATTTATGTTGATCCACGCACCACTTCTTCTGGGAAATCAGGTGTGGCTAGTTGTAAACTCATAGTTGGATATGCTTTGCTATAGCTTGCTAGTACTTCTGAAACTTCTATTCTGGAAATGCAAACTAAACGCCATTGCAGTCAGTTAGCAGAGGAGGGAGGTTGGCAAGGGGCTAAGATGTTTAGGGAGTTTGCTGCCAAGCATAACAACTTCAGTTTGATTCCTAAACCCACATGGTGGAAAGAGAACTAACTCTTACAAATTGTCTTCTGACTTCTGAATATACATGATTGAATGTACATGTACACAATGAATAAGTAAATGGTGGGAAACATTAAAATATTTGTCAATGGACAAATGACTGTGAAGTTGATCTAAACAGGATCTGGGCTGTGAGTAACCACATTATGCAGATGGAGGCAGAAGTGTTAGAACCTCAGTGTCTTTCAATGAAGCTACCATGACCTAACAGGGGATGTGTATCTGTGATCCTAAGGTCACCATAAGGGACATGGGCCTCCAG
>NW_021626487.1:0-4624 GCF_004785775.1 Grammomys surdaster
TTCTCAGAGTTACATCCAATGCTCCTCCTGTGATATCTTCCCCATATATCTACTTAGAGGATACTGCTTGATATTTCCAATGATGGCTTTCGGCAGCCTCCTGTTCATACCAACACATGCCCTGGGCTTGTTACTGAAAGTGCTGGGAACACAGTGACTCTGGGCTTGAAGATAGGATTGCTGGTATCCTAGAAGGACCTTAGGAGTCCTGCTGTGCCTTCTACATGGGGCTACAGGTGAAGCATGAATGGGGGACTTTCCTTGGCCCCATCTATTGCCTTCTGTCTCTTGTAACCTCTGCCTCATGAGTTCAAGTTCTATGACTTTACCCTGTCCCAGATAATTTTCCACCTACTTTACATGGGGTCAAACTTCCTACTGTCTGAGAAATGTCTCAACATTCTGTTTCCTATCAGTGACACACTGGAAATAGACTTGGGCCTACAGGTCTATCATATCACTAGACTAACTTCCTTCTAACTGGTTAAATGCTGTAGCTTATAGGCTCCTGTTTCTCCCTCTCCTCATGCATGGCAAGACTCTTAAGGGAGTCATAGGGAACCTTTGTAAAACTTGTAAGTTCCACAGACTTGGGGACTGAGACTACAGAGAGGGAGTAACTCACAGAGATGTCAGAAGAATTGTGAGAAATGAGAGTCTCCAAATTGCCTCAACAGGGCCTGTTTAATGACTTGGCAAGAAAGGATGCCTGCCTTCAAACTGGTGGTAAGAGTTCCACCCCAAGAACCCACATTGGGGAAAGATATCACTGACTCCAAATGCTCAGACCAAAGTACATAGACCAAAATACACACCCAAAGACACAGAGTAGCCGTCTGCCAAGCAAAGGATACCAGAGGAAGTCACCTATACTGAGAAGCCAGCCCAGGGTGAGGGGATCTGAGTTAGGCTGGACCTGCAAGTCAGAGGATAAAGGAGCAGATGGATCTTTTCCCTTAGTGTTTTTGTAGCTGTAGCTGCTATTGGACTTTTGGATAATAATATATTCATGTTCTCAAGTATCTGTGAGTGTGCCAAGCCCTAGGATAGAACAGATTGGCATCCTTCTACAGGACACTGTACACAGTTATTAGGGTATACAGAAGTTCCTGGTGCATCCACCATGCCTCAGTTGACCTTAGCAGTTCCTGGGTACACTTCACCATGCACATAACCTGGGGAAAGGCAGGTTGGTTGTCAGTGCAAAAGGCATGTGTACTCTGAGCCTGTCAGCAACTTTCAGGCCCTTATCAGAAGTTGAGCTGGAATGACTTTATGCCCAGAGTGTGTGCTACAGTTGATGATCCCCGCCCACCCACACCTCTTCCTGGGCCTCTCCAATCTGATAGGGTAAACTTCACTGACATATTCCTAAGCCTTCCCAGTCCAATCCACTGAACTCACTTCACCTCTGACACCTGCTGTGGGTCACCAGACTCTGGAAGTTCACCAGGGTTCTCCATGCAGTAAGATCTGCCTGACTCACTCATGACTACTGTTTGAGACATTGTTTGTTTGGATTCCTGGGTTTAGAATCAGTGACAATTGTAAGAAGGATGGAGTTGCATCCTATCCCCTCTCTCATCTCACCCTATTCTGCAACATACTTGGGAACATCAAATTGTCAGAGCCTGTAGAGGATGCCCAGGATGACTTAAAGCAGATGCATTGGCTGAATGCTTCATGTCACACCTGTCTACCCAGAACCCAAGAAGCTGAGATTGTAGGCCAGTCTGGACTACAGATAGTATTCTGTCTCAAAACTAAAATGAAAAGCAGAAAAAGAATAAATGTGTTCACCTAATTTGAGTTACACCAATGGCTCCAGTTCTAGAGTGTAGCCTTTTAGCTAAGAGCCATAAGGATATTTTACCTGATCACACAAGATTTCATTGATTTTCTTAGAAGATAAAGCTTTGTGGGCATAGCCAGGCTCTAAGTAGGACCATTTCAGTATTTGTTGTCTGTTACAATAACTGTCAGGCATCAGTAGCTTGTGCCATCAGTAAGATATATGGACAAACATGCTGTGTGATAAAGTAAGCCTTGGTTTGTAGGTCATAGGAGACAGGATGAGCAATTGGGCTCAGAGAGATGTTGAAAATTGCTCATTGGGGGCGTTGGAATCATTCATAAATGTGGCACCCAAGATGCTGATTCACATGGGTCAGATCAGGGAGGGCAGCAACAGAAGGGTCACCAGGCCATTTTGGGGCTTTTAAGTTTTGTTGTTGCAACTCTTCAAGTATGTTAACTTCTGCAGTGTCAGAAAGTGGTGCCTTGGGGGCAGGAAATGCCTGGAGGTGGAAGTTGGTAGAAATCACACGCACACACACACACACACACACACACCACAGAGAGAGACAGAGAGACAAGGGAGACAGAAAGACAGGGAGACAGAGAGACAGAGAGTTAAAGCAAAAGAAGGAGGGTTTCACTGAGACCTTTTGTACTCTTGCGCACAGAAAATCAGGACTGCTCATGCACAGCATCCAAAACAGGACTTTTTCAGAGGTAAAGAAGAGTTAACAAAGCCAACTGTTTGTCTTCACCCAATATAAAAACTTGGAGCATGCAAGATTTTTAGGTCATTGTCTGGTTTTCCATTATCTCTTCATTTTCTGATATTTGCTACAACATGTAGGACATTTTATGTTCAGGACACAGCTGTGATTTTTTTTCCAGCAGCTCTCGAGTGAGTCCTGGCACAGACGATGATGATGAGGTTTCCATGGCATTTCTGCCAATGAATTGGACATTGGCAAAGAGGTTTTTAGATTTTGATTAACTATGTTGTTGCTGAAAAACTTAATTGTTGAATGTTCGTACATAGCCTGGTTAACTCACAAAGAATATGAACTACTCAACCAACTTCACTTCAGGTATGAGAGTGTTTCTTTCACTGGAAAAATGTTCCCTGTGTTCATTTATGTCAATCACTCTCTGATCTCTATTTCTGGCAACCACTTGACTGCTTTCTGATGGAATAGTTTGGAAATGGTCTATGATTTAGAAACATCAGAGCCCTGACTATTCTATCATGGAAAAGAAATAATTGGTGACTCATTCTGTTACAAATAGATTAATTAATAATCTTGGAGATTCAGGTGCCATCTTTGACTAAGGGTGTCAGTCACACAGGAATATAGATTTATCTACAACCAAGTTGTCGGGCTTTTGAGTGGTTTCCATTATTTTGTTACTGTTGTTAATACTGTTAAGCTATTACTAACTTTTTGAAACATGATATTTTTTGTGCTGTTGTTGTTGTTTATTTGCTGTTTCTTGTAATCATTAATTTCATTTTCTTGTGCTAATGCCCTGAAAGCAAAAGTTGTCAATCATAATAAGACAAGGGTGTGCTTAATTTTTGAAGAAAAATGCCACCCTGTCTTTAAAAGAAACCATACCATTTTGAATTTCCTCCAATTGTATATGGGGGAGCTTCATGCCTTTGCCAATAATGAATATACTAAATGGGTGTAGAGGGGTGTCTCAAAGCAGGTGTTTCCATGAATGTTGAGCCTATGCAGTTAGACCTCTGTTTTAATGTGTGTCTGCCTGTCTGTCTGCCTGTCTGTCTGTCCATTAGACTCTGTTCCTGACTCTATCAACAGAAGAGAACCTGTGCTTTCTCCAGTCTACATTTTTACCATGTCTCTGGTTTCTGCATGATGGTAAGTGTCCTCCACAGGGGATATGGAGACTTTCCTCCAGCTGAGCTACAAAAGAGTCTAGAGTTAGGAAAAAGCACCAGAATGTTCAGGGAACATAAAGATATTGGTTGCTTGACCCAGAGATTGGAGGAGTTGAAGACATTTCACTCCACAGCCTAAAAGTTCCTTGGATCCAAATACTACAAATAAAATGTCCACCAGAAAGTGCTGGGACCACAGATTGGATAAGCATGTGTTGGAGACACAACAATTTATTAAGGAGACAGGAGAAAGCAGGGCTGTAAAGGAAATCCTGCAGTGCTGACCTATGGGTCATATATCATGTGGTCATGAAACCATAGCATCAAATCCAATCTTAGATACAAAGGACTACCTTATGTTGATCCGCACACTACTTTTTCTTGGAAATCAGGTGTGACTAGTTTTAAACTCATGGTTGGATATTCTTTGATATAACTTGCTAGAACTTTTGATCAGAAACTTCTATTCTGGACATGCAAACTTAACCCCATTGCAGTCAGGTGGCAGAGGATGGAGGTTGGCCAGGGGCTTAGCAGGTTAGGGAGTTTGCGGCCAAGCATATCAAACTCAGTTTGATCCCTAAAATCACATGGTAGAAACAGAACAAGCTCTTTCAAATTGTCTTCTGACCTCTGAATGTATGTGATTGAACGTACATGTACACAATGCATAAGTAAATGGTGGGAAACATTGAAATGTTTGTCAATGGACAAATGACTGTGAAGTTGATCTAAACAGGATCTGGGCTGTGAGTAACCACATTATGCAGATGGAGGCAGAAGTGTTAGAACTTTAGTGTTTTTCAATGGAGCTACCATGACCTAACAGTGGACGTATATCTGTGAACCTAAGATCACTATAAGGGACATGGGCCTCCATGATGGACTCACTACTCTATGAGTGTTGTGAGCACAGAGGAGTCTTGA
>NW_021626488.1:0-23945 GCF_004785775.1 Grammomys surdaster
GGGGGTTGATATTTCAAGACAGGGCTTCTCTGTGTAGCCCTGGCTGTCCCAGAACTCACTCTGTAGACCAGGCTGGCCTCGAACTCTCAGAAATCCACCTGCCTCTACCTCCCAGGTGCTGGGATTAGAGATATATGTCACCACTGCCCGGTGTGTTTTTAAAATCTAGCATTTGTGTTATTATCTAGTTAAAACACGAGGCTGGAACAGTTTTACTTTGAACAAGTGACTTTCTTCTGGGTTTCCGCTAACACCCTGCTCCTGGCTAGCCTTTGTAGCTCATGTGTTTTCCTAGTGCAAAATAAGAAAGGAAGAAGTAACTTTGTATAGATGTATGAAATTCCCAAAGAACAAATAAAAAATATATTTTAAAGCCAGATAAAGATAGCTTTTGAAAACTCATTATTTCATTTGCTACAAAGGAGCTTTTAATCTTCTTTGAGGCCCCATGGGAAAAAATTTAATTTAGAGCTAAGTATCAGGAAACTTTTGCATTAGATTACAGATCTGTAAACTTTCCATCTTTTGAAAATTAAAACTTTGTACCACACATGGAGCAATCTTGAATCAAATGTATCATAGAAATTAGGGTGTGCAGGCAACTGCTAGGGCCTGATTCAGATCTCGACTCCTCAGTCTAGTGTGTGTTTTTACATCCTATTTAGTTCACAACTGTAAGCTGTCTGCAACTCTGGAGTGTGACTGAGTGCATGCAGACATGATTCACAGTAGCATATTCTCCTTTGTGGTACAGTTTGGCATTTTGAGTCCTTGGCAACTTAGGAGTATCAAAAGTTTTTGATTGGTGTATTAATAAAACATGGGTTTAAGTTTTACAGATTAATATTGAGTTCTTCTAGTGCTTTCAAGAGGAGCCTAAACTTCCCACCCTTGAAATAACATTGAACCCACATTTTCTGTGTCTAGGAAAAAGGCTTGAAAGCATACAAAAAGCCCTCGAGGTGGCTTTCTCGGAGGCGGCCTGGAGGCAGCCATCTGTTGTTCTGCTGGATGACCTGGACCTCATTGCTGGACTGCCAAGTGTCCCAGAGCATGAGCACAGCCCTGAAGTGGTGCAGAGCCAGCGGCTTGCACATGGTAATGGTCCTCCACTGGGTTGGGAGCTTTTACATTTGTCAGTCAATATTTTTCATTTTAATGGTGAATCGATTTTTTACGTTTTTAATTAGTTTTATTTATTTATTACTTGTCCATTTGCTGGGGGTGGCGGCTGTAATGCCTGGGTGAACAGATGGAGGTCAGAGGACCTTTTTCAGGAGTCTCTTCTCTCCTTCCACCATGTGGGTCCTGGAGATTGGCCTAAGATTGCCAGGCTTGGTGGCACATGGCTTTACCTGCTGAGCCATCTCGCTGGCCCTAAGTCTTCCACTTTAAGGGAATAAGGTATATGCCTATTGTGTGTTCCTTTGGGTGCATGGTAGCCTTCTCCAGCTCTGTGTTAGGAAATGGCAGAGCAAGAACAGAGACATCCCCTGACTTCATGACTGGCCTTCTCACTCTACATCACTTCTGGAAGCTGTTCTGTTACAGACTTCCTCTCGCTTCTGGTTCATTGGCAGGTACTGGTTGAATACATCTTTGTATTCAGCCTTCTCAAAGTCCAGGAGAGGAAAGGAAGCAACTTCAGTGCAGAATAGCGGTAATAATGGTGGCTTCTCTGTAGGATGCAGTTTCTGGGAGAGGGTGTGCCCTGAGAGTTCATGAGGTATCTCCTGGTTTCATAAGTGAGTAAACGGAAAGTGACAAGTATGTGGGCCAACTTGAAGGCGGCAAGACGCATGGTCTTAGAGGAATGAGCATCTAACCTAAAAGATAGTGTGGTGGGCTACAAGGGTTGCCGGAAGGCTTCCAGAGATGCTGGTAACTGAACCGAGTTTTAATGGAAAGGTGAAAATTAACAGGCAGCAAAAGATGTACAGTTCACAGGGAGAGGCGCTGAGGCACAAGAGATTATACCATGTGGAGGAATATGCCTCTGACTGTAGCTTACAGTGTGAAGACAGACCTGGTGGGGAGGGAGGGCTTCAAGGACTCACAGGATTGCCTCATGAGTCTGGAGAGCTGAAGTCAACCAAAATATAGCAAGAGTAGCTTCCGTTAGATTAACTAGAGTTGATCTCACAGGAAGGCTGCAGCTCTCTGGATCAGGACTCAGATAAATTACTAATGCTTATTTCAGTTCTAATCTCCTCAGCTAAACTTTGCTAAGCCTTGAATAGAAAGAGATTATCCAGGAAGTGTTAGAAACACAGCCTGTTCTGTTAATAACCATGATAGTATGGACATTTACCATCCTTCTAGAATATTCACTTCTAAGATGTCAAAAAAATAGACATTTTGGATTCATTTACCTTATAAGATCCAGGAGTACGGAACCTCAGTAGACATGTTCTGAGTTTACAGGACCTCCTACACTTCTGTTTCACTCACCATCAGTGACTGGGTTTTAACCATGGAGCTGTTCCATCTTATAGCTTGAAGTTAAGTTATTAGCATTTTAATAAATATGCAGGTTTAAATTGTCATGATTTTTTTCCCCTGAGCTTTATGCTATTTTACATCATTTTAGCTTTGCACGGTATTATCAAAGAGCTTGTTTCTATGGGAAGTTTGGTCGCGCTCGTTGCCACGAGCCAGCTCCAGCACTCGCTCCACCCTTCACTTGTATCTGCTCAAGGAACCCACATGTTTCAGTGCATGCAGCACATCCAGCCTCCCAGTCAGGTAAGTCACTACTCAGAAAGGTTATCACAAATATTCCTTTCCTTAGGAACTGCTTTTATTTTTATAGTTGCTGCTTCTAGGAGATTGTGTAGATATTTAAGGGCAACAAGTGCAGTTTGAGAGCACAGATTATAATTTATAATCATCTAAAATGTTATGTACTTGCTAAGGACATGGCTTTCTTAAAGTTAGTATTTTTTCTAAATGAGGATGAAATGAAAACGAGACATCTTTTAACAATTTGATGACTCCCTCTGGGACGTGATGCTCACCAAGCATTTGGTGACCATGAGCAGGGGAAGGATTCTCAGACTGAGAAGCACACTGGAGACACGTAAGAATTTTGTTTAAGATTCTTGCCTAGTTCTACCTTAACTATTGAGACTCTTTGCCCTTTACCTGTTATTGAGAAAGCAGGAGTATTGCCCTGTTACTCTGTGTCACAGCGGCTTGGTGATAAAAGCTTGCCTAGTATGTGCAAGGGCCCTGGGTTCAGTACTCAGCAGTGATATTGGCTGTCTTATTAAGGTCACTGCTGTTGTGATAAAGCACCATGACCTAAAGCAACTTGAGGAGGAAAGGGTTAATCTCACTCAGTTCCATACAAAGTAGTGACAGCAGGAACTCACAAGCCGAGGACCTGCAGGCCTGAGCTGGTACGCAGACCAGGGAGGGTGCTGTTTATTGGCTTGTTCCCATGACTTGCACGTGACTGCTCAGCTTGCTTTCTTATACAACCAGGACCACCAACCCAGGGATGGCAGCACCTAGAATGGGCTGGGTCCTCCCACATTCATCACTAAGTAAGAGAATGCCCTACAGGCTTCTTGACAGCTTGATGTTATTATGGAGGTGTTTTCTTGCCCAAGGTTCCTTCCTCTCTGATGACTCTAGCTTGTATAAAGTTGACATAAAACTATCCTACATATTGGTTATTGAATATGTTTTTAGAAATGTTATAGCAACAAAAACAAACAAAAAACCTCTTAAGAATCAGAATGTTACTTAAAATACTCCTTATTGGAGAAAGAAATGGTAGTCTTGTATCAGTGTGGTTGTTTTTGAAAATTTACTGAGAAATGCTTGAAGTATAATTTTAGACAAGACTGCACCATGTAGTGTGGGTGCCTAGAAG
The DNA here is from genome assembly GCF_004785775.1 of Grammomys surdaster. Taxonomy (NCBI): domain Eukaryota; kingdom Metazoa; phylum Chordata; class Mammalia; order Rodentia; family Muridae; genus Grammomys; species Grammomys surdaster. Next base: position 3,881 of record NW_021626488.1, read on the forward strand.
TCTATACAACCCTAACTTGTATAAATGCATTCTGTGATGTTCACATAACGATAAAATTGCCTGGTGAGGCTTTTCTCTGATTATATTCCCATTGCTAAGTGACATATAACTCGTGAAATGTACTCTTGAGAAATTAATAATCTGAATTTTGTGTTTTTTCTTAAGGAACAGAGATGTGAAATTCTGCATAGTGTTGTGAAGCATAAGCTGGGCTGTGACATAAGCGAGTCCCCGGACGTGGATCTGCAGCGCATAGCTAAGGAGACAGAAGCCTTTGTGGCCCGAGACCTTACGGTTCTCGTGGACCGAGCCATACACTCTTCTCTGTCTCGCCAGCCTGGCTCCACCCGGGAAGGTATGTGTGCAACCCTGCCCTTCTTTCTCTTGTGGGAATAGTCAGAGCACAGCAAGGATTGTATACATTTGGCTTCATAGGATATTTGTGTAGGAGTCTGGCATTTCCAGCCAATATGACAACATATTTTAAAAATGAATTGGTCTTGGAGGTACATGCCTTTAATCCCATCACCCAGGAGGCAGAGGCAGAGGCACGCTGATCTCTTTGACTTTGAGGCTAGCTAGGGCTACCTAGTGAGATCTCATCTAAAATTTTGGAAAAAAAAAAAAAGAAAGAAAAAGCACTTTTGTTTATTTTTAAACAGAATTGACTTTAACAACATCAGACTTCCAAAAGGCTCTCCATGGATTTCTTCCTGCTTCTCTGCGAAATGTCAACCTACATAAACCTAGAGACCTGGGCTGGGACACGATTGGTGGGTTACATGAAGTTCGGCAGATACTCATGGATACTATCCAGTTACCAGCCAAGGTAAGATAAAACACATGGACACACATGAACAGAGTACTGATGGCCAGGAGAAACCCTGAACCATTGGCTACGGCTTTATATATTAGCTCATCCAGTTTCCAATCGATTGACAAGTATTTACCGAATTATCAAACAAAACACGATTTTGGTATTTTCTTGGCTTGTAAATGTAAATCCATTTTGGCATGAATATCTTAACTCTGTTTTGCTTAAGTCGCTCAGATTTGCTAAAGCACAGTGATCCATCTGCTGAGATTTCAACAGTAGCAGGTAGGAATGGTGTAGGACAGGTGGAATATGCAGACTTTTGGACTCTGGAACTTGTCCTAGAAAGGCAGAGTTGACAGGTAGTATGAGCTAGGTCAATGGGAAGATAAGGGCTGCAGGTAGAGTCTAGGGCACAGTGTGTTGAATCAGGAAGACTGAGAAATGAGGGCAGTTGTGTGAGATCCAGGAGTCATGCAAAGTATGGAAATGATTAAGGATTTTGGGTTGCTTGTGGTGGTCAGCAACTCTTGTTGTCAGGGCCTGGGATGTGTTGAGTACAGCACAGAACCTTAGGTTCACGCCTATGGGAAGAGAAATTGCCATAGAATTACTAGCCAGCAACATCATGACCTCAAATGAGGAGTCTGGGCACCAGGCATCAATACCCAAATATCTGGAGGCCTCTCCAGTTAGTGTATGTAGAATGTAGAAGCGAGGTTGGAATTTCGTCACTAGATAACTCGCAGAGGCTTGCTCAAGAGAAGAGGCAAGGATACTGCTGATTGTAGCTGATATTTAGTTAATGTCAGATGGGATTTTGTGCTCTGGGCAGCTGGTTATTTAAAAAGCTGGTAATTTAAAAAGAATTAATCACTCGTTTAGCAGGGAGAGGCATGACTGTCTATAACCATAACATGTGCTTCCTCTGTGTCTCTTTGATGCAGTACTTGAATGTATCAGCTATCAGAATTTAACCATACAAGCTGTAGTATGCTTGCTGGAAGACTGGACATTTGGCCTCTGTTTTCCTAACAGTACCTTTATCACACTTTAAAAAGGAAGACTGGTTTAGTTCTCTATAGCTCAGTGGCTGTGCCTTGCCCAGCTTTCCTACCAACAAAACAAAACAAAACTCAGTGAAGCAGAAGGACGTTCTGATGCCCTGACACGACACATGCTTCCTTTGTACACATGCATTCCTTGGACTCCGTTATTTCCAATAAGGGTTTCCTTTTCTGCTTCTGTGTTCTTATTAATAAAGGGAGGTGGCAGTTATCAGCATCCAGATACTTTCTGTACACTGTGTCCGTGCAGTCTCTGTTTAGATTTTTGCTCTTTGCCATACTTTTACTATTTTTCAGTACCCAGAATTATTTGCAAACTTACCCATACGACAGCGGACGGGAATACTGCTTTACGGTCCTCCTGGGACAGGAAAAACTTTACTTGCTGGGGTAGTTGCGAGAGAGAGTGGAATGAATTTTATTAGTATTAAGGTATGTATGCACCTGCCTTCCTCCCTTGTGTTTTTAACTGAGTCAAACTTATGTAACATCCACTTAGCCATTTGAGTGTCGAGGTCATTGGCACTGTAGTGCACTCACAAAGCTCCAAGCCTTCTCCCTCCCATTCTGAAAGCTCTTGGATTCTGTTTTTGTGCCCTCTCTTCTCATTCCTTAGCAGCCATTACTTCTGTGTCTGTGGATTTTGTATGCTAGAAATCAGGCCATATGTGCCCCTCCGTGTCTAGCTTCTTCTACTCAGTATGCTTCTAGTTGTGTGTGTTAATACCTTCATCCCTTTTGTGGCAGAAGTGCGTTCCATTGCTTACCTGGGCCACGCTTTACTTAGACATTCACTGTTCCTGGGAACACTTGGGTTGTTTCACCTTTGGGCTTTACTACATGTTTTTAACATGAAATTGTTTATTCTGCGTTCATGTTTATGTGTATGGGTGGGCACTCACGTGCCACAGCAAGCATGTCATGGGACAACCTGTAGGAGTTGGTTCTTTTGTGCACCATGTGGTTCCACAGACAAAATTCAAGTTGCCAGGCTTTGTGGCAGGTGCCTGCACCCACTGAGGTACCACCACAGTATTCTACCACGAGGCTCTTATGAATAATGTTATAAATAATATCCATGTGCAAGTTTTCTGTAGACATATGTTCTCATTTCTTTTGGTACATAGTGAGTAGAATCACTGGGTCTTCTGATAAATCCTGCTTAGCTCCTTCAGGAACCCCCATTCCCCCCCTTACCCCCCCCCCAAGTCCTTGCTAGTTCCAGTTATGTTTCTCAGTCGTGGGTTATCTCCTATTTGGAAAGCTAGGGGGAAGAATGATGCATTAATTGGTTTATAGCTGTTAGGAATCCCATGCTGATCCACCTCTCTTTCTCAGTGGCTTTTATATTCTTGTTTAAGGCAAATCACCATCATTGTGAATAGAGTTTTATAAGAGAAAAAGCAAAGTGTATTTAAGGGAAAAGAGGCCTGCAGGAGTAAAGGCCAGTTTTATGGTCCCTTGCTGGCTACCCTTCACCCTCCCTGCTGCATGCAAGCTCCAACGTGGTTTTAGGTACACAGCAAACGAAAGAGTTAACAGTAGAAAGAGATGGTAAACAGACACCCTGATACTGGGCTGGAGGAAGCACAACCTGAAAACACAGTAAGGGGTACGGGGTAGCTGGGGAGGTCACAGTCACAGTGATGTCAGGCAGAGATCTTCAGAAGAGGGATGCTTTGACAAAGATGGGAAGGAAATAAAGCCACAGGCTAGGAGAACATCTGTGACAGTGTTACAGGCAAAGGAAACTAAGGGCAGGGACCAGTTGTGACACTTTAGCCCAGTGCAGTTCATTTGTAAGGTACATCCTCTTATGTAAGAGACATCCATCCACTCAATCGGATCTTAAACGTTCTGTGCTGAATTATGCTTAATCAAAACCCAAGGCCCTGTTTGCTGATAATTAACTTCATCTCTCTGATTTTATTTTACCCTCTAGGGACCAGAGTTACTCAGCAAATACATCGGAGCCAGTGAGCAAGCTGTGCGAGATGTCTTCATCAGGTGGCTTTCATGAGTGATTGTTGTCACTTCCTAATCCTGCTTTTGGACGTATTTTTTGAAGAACAGTATTAAAAACCTATGGTTTATATGAATTATTAACAAATCAAAGGGCAAGCGTTTTATTTCAGCAAATACTACCAAAATTAGGCTATTTTAAATGCTAAATTTTGGAGATTATTTTGTATTTACAATAGTAATATTCCTGAAAATAGAATCCTAATTAGTGTTCAAAGAAAGGTCAGAGTAGATCTTCTCTCTCTCTTTGGAGACAAGCTCTCAGTCTATGGGACAGATGAACCTTGAACTCCCAGACCTTCTGCCCCAATTGCTGGGATTAGAAGTATACAGCACCACACTTTGCATTCAAATTAGATTCTTACATGAAGCAAATAGTTATTCCTGATACATGCCTTATGTTTTTTAAGTTTTATGTTCTTGTTTCCCTGCTCCTAACATAGCTCTTAGAAATCAACATACCATCTATCCAGTTTGATTAATGCTTGTATTACTGAATGTACATAAGATAATATATTAATACACAAGAAAATACTTACAGTTGAAATAATTATTCAAGGGCAACAGAATTATGGTAATTTTTTTAAAGTAAAAATTTACTTTGTAATATTCTTCTAAACATTTTATTATATATAGTAAATATATGAATATAATTTGTAAAAAAATAATAAGGTAAAGGTTTATATAAATATCTACTGTGCAATTTAAGAAATAGAGCCTCAAAGAGGGGTTAATATTAAAGTCCATGACTACATATTGACGAAAGGCTAAATTAAAAAAGAAACATTATAATTACAAATATTATATATCTAATAATACCAGTTTTTTTGGAGTGTTCCTATAAAACAATATAAAATACTGAGCTTGCTGTCTGTGAACAGGTTGAAGAATTGAACAGCATTCTTAGAAGCAGAAGCCACTGAGCACACATAAACATGGCCACCATGCACAGGAGAGTTGCTCAGGGGTTCAGAGAGCTTACTGTTGTCCCAGAGAACACACACACAAATTAAGAAATACTAATGGCTACCCATGATAACCTATTGGCTATGATTTGAGTTTTAGTCTGTTACTTATCCACAGGTATGAATCTCCAAACAAATATTTAAGCTCTCAAGAGTCAATTTAGAGAGGAAGATGGGAGGCAAATATGACCAAATACATTGTGTGCATATATGAATTATCAGAGAATTAATAATATAAAAATAAGTAGCAGTGTTATGAACAGAAAACTCAGTTTAAATTTAAATATACAGAAAATAAGGATAATTGCATGTAACTTGTTTATGTACACACACAGTTATGTTATATATTATCTATCGTGTGTGTGTGTGTGTCTGTGTGCGTGCACGTATGTGTGTGTGTCTGTGTGTGCGCACGTGTGTGTGTGTGTGTGTCTGTGTGAAGAGTTTGAAAACTCTGGAGCCCTGATAAAATATAGAATTTTCCCCCCTCAGAGCACAGGCTGCAAAGCCCTGCATTCTTTTCTTTGATGAGTTTGAATCCATCGCTCCTCGAAGAGGTCATGACAACACAGGGGTTACAGACCGAGTAGTCAACCAGTTGCTGACACAGTTAGACGGAGTAGAAGGCTTACAGGGTAAATCACTGTTCATGCAAAAACACAATAGAAAAGAAACTACTAAATGATCATGCTAAAAGTATTTTTTCCCTCAGGAGTTTATGTGTTGGCTGCTACTAGTCGTCCTGATTTGATCGACCCTGCCCTGTTGCGGCCTGGCCGACTGGATAAATGTGTATACTGCCCTCCTCCAGATCAGGTGACAAAATTCTGGAGCATCCACAGATGCTCTCCTCTAGCTGATGTCACACTCTTTGCTTGTGAGCTTTACTTGGTCATGTGGTACCAATTGTCCTAAGAAGATAGCTTTGTCCTTAGAGAATAGCTTTGAAGCTTGGTGGTGGTGGTGGTGGTGGTGGTGGTGGTGGTGGTGGAGGTGGTGGAGGAGGTGGTGGAGGAGGTGGTGGTGGTGGTGGTGCATGCCTTTAACCCCATACTCAGGAGACAAGGGTAGGGGCAGGGGCAGGAGCAAGGGCAGGCAGATCTCTGTGAAGTAGAGGCCAGCCTGATCTACAGAGCGAGTTCTAGTACAGCCAAGGCTACACAATGAAACCGTATCTCAACAAACACAAAAGAAGACAGCTTTGCAAGTGAAGCCTTTGTTCACTGTTTGCTCAAAGCATACAAGACACTGGGTCAGATGTGGTACTTTCAGTGCCCTCCTGTTTCAGGAATGGCTGTATAGATCTATAGGAGAAAATCAGGAAACCTAAAAAGTGTCCTTTGTGATCTCACACTCCATATACTGTAAGAAGCCTCCAGTTCAGAATCAAGCAAGTGGGCCAGTGAGCATGTGGCCAGGTCACATGGAGAAATCTGTTCAACTCTTCTTGTCTTGCTCTGCCAATCCTTTCTCCCAAGTGTAGAAAGTAATAAATAATGAAAGAGAATGGCCCAAAAGTCAAAGTCTTTAGGCCATGTGTGCTTGTTTCTTAATGATTCTCCTGTGTTGGCACACTTGTCCAAATCTAGGAGACAACCACAGTACGTGTATTCACATTGAATAGTTACAAATGTTGGCTTTTGGGTTTCTTTAAGAAACACAGAAATAGGAATATGTTTTCATTTTAATCTCAAGCGTGGGGACGTGGGGCTGCTTCAGATTGTTACAGCAGCTGTGATTTGCCTCATGCTCTAGCAGGGGCGTGGTTTTGCCAGCTGCAGATAGTTTCTACAATTGTGTGATGTTTGGAATTCTGGGGGCTTTTCAGAGGGTACATAAATGCTAGGGCCCCTGAGAGTTTGTTGGTTAGTTTGTTAAATAGTCATGTGAGAAGAAGAAGAGGTGGAGGAGGAGGAGGAAATTAGATATCCTGTCATTGAAGATTAAACTTGCCCCCAAGGAACTTGGTGCCCCTAAGCAGCGGGAAGTCACCCCCTTTCCTCTCTATCCTTTTTTCTTTTATCTAGTGTTAGGGGGTTAACAGGGTAGAGAAAGGTGGAAGAAAACCCCCACAAAGTAGCAAAGGCTATACCTATGTCTTTTAGGGATCCAGTTCTAAGAAAGATGATTTACTTCTAGTACAAACTGCTTGGAAAGCTTAGCTTGTTAGACATGTCAATTCATGAAAAATGCCTTAGGGAATCACAGTTTACAGTAACAGCTAATTTTTTTGTGTGTTTAGTAAGTTAGTTTTTCTTCCTTCAGGTGTCTCGTCTTGAGATTTTAACTGTCCTCAGCAAGTCTCTAGCTCTGGCAGACGACGTGGACCTTCAGCACGTGGCGTCTGTCACTGAGTCCTTCACTGGAGCAGATCTGAAAGCTCTGCTGTACAACGCACAGCTGGAGGCCCTGCAGGGACGGCTGCTGCCCAGTGGGCTCCATGTGAGTGGCATGGGAAGGCTGTCGGGCGGTCACTGAGGGAAAGAGCACTTCACTGATAGACTATGTAGAATCTTTCATTTGCCTGTTGTAAATAGTCCAAAATTGGAATGTGGGATTTGCAGAGAATTTTAATTATGAAGATTTGGTATCTGTTTCCCTAATATTACCATAATATTAACAAACTATTTGGTATTAGAAAGATTATTTAGAGTGAAGTAGTGTGAATTCGTGTAAGTAGAAGAATAACTCAGGTTTTCAGCTCTGCTATGCTTGTAACGGGTACTACTCGTGGCGTCTCTGCATGACTCAAGGCCCCTCTCGTATCCTGTCGTCCTTCAGCCATCTTACTCCCAACTACAGGATGATCTTTATCTAGCTGGAGTTTTCTATATCCCAGCCCTAGAATCAGCATTTTCTGTTAACGATGGCGTTTTATTTCCAATTATTGCAGTAGATAATTTACATTATAGACTTTGCCTATTTTTCTAAGAAGCTTTACTATATATTTCCCTCCACTGATTTTGGTTGGAAATTTCTGCAAGTCCTAAATTTGTTAACTAGTTCCTAGTGTGTAGGGAGGACACAGGGATGACCGTGTACATGGCAGTCAATGAGCAGCCGGGGGTGGCACACCTCAAGCACCCCTCCCTTTCTGAGACAGAGCCTCTCACTGGGCTGACCCTGGTGGGCTTGCTGTCCAGGGAGCATCTCGGTCATACCTGTCTCAGTGCCAGCACTGACGCCAGACCCACACTGTGGTTCCCCAGGGTTCTACACGGGCTCTGGGGGTTAGAATCAGCACTTCTCCCCACAGTCAAGCTTTGCTATTTAGCAAGCCATTGTTGTGGCTGTTTATTTTTGCTTTTTATGGTACTAGGGACTGAACTAGGACCTAACACATGCTAGACAAACTCTGTACGACTAAGCTACATCCCTAGCCCCAAGATTTCTATTAGAATAAAATGGCAAAAGGTACCTTGGCAGGCTGGAGCCAAAAACGCCACAAGTTAGATCATGCAACAGATCACAGGCAAGAGATTTATTGGGAGAGGAGGGAAGAGTGAAAGGCCAACTTGGAGTGGGGACATGAGAGACAGACAGAATGAGCAAGGTGATAGGGAACAAGAGATGAGGAAGAGAGAGGGAGAGATGGGGGAGGGGAGGGAGAGGGAGAAGGAGGGGGGGAGAGAGAGAGAGAGAGAGAGAGACACACACACACACACACACACAGACACAGACACCAGGGCCTTTTTATGTGCGGACCCTGGCCTTTGGCCTTGGCAGGTGATGACATGAGCTGCTGCAGCTGAGACACTGAAAGGCAGCTTGATGGAGCGCCAATGTACACGTTTCTTCTTTCTGAATCCTTAGTTCATTTGAATGCTTTACAATTGTGTACACACACACACACATATACTCTAATATGGTTGATAAAATTTCACAGTAAAAACAGAGATGAGTGAAAGGTAGAGATGAAGAAATAAAACCTAGATTCTAAGTTCTAGTTTTGTTGTCATTGGGATAGTCAGTGGGTTTTCTTCATGTTAAACCTCCTTTGTGGTAACAGAGACATTTGTACTGTGTAAGGCTGGGCATGTAGAGTACCTAGATGCATAAAGCTCAGAATGCATCCCTCAGCACCAGGGAAATCAGCCATAAGCACCTGAAGTCCTAAGAATCATAAAATCAAGGTGCTCCTAAGCTACACAGCAGGTCTAAGGCAGGTGTGGGCTACACAGCATCCTGTCTCATACAAACAATTTCAGTGCATCTCTCAGTCCAGAGGATTAAGAGCTTCCTTAGAAGTACGAGCTTCCCACTCTGCTCAGTGGAGTGATGTCTGCTGCTGTTTCTAGTTACGGAGTATTTAAGTCTTACAACTGGCACTCTTTCTGTGTAATTTAGGATGGAGGCTCCAGCTCTGATAGTGACCTAAGTCTGTCTTCAATGGTCTTTCTTAACCACAGCAGTGGTTCCAACGACTCAGCTGGAGACGGAGAGTGTGGCTTAGAGCAATCCCTTGTTTCTCTCGAGATGTCTGAGATCCTTCCAGATGAATCAAAATTCAATATGTACCGGCTCTACTTTGGAAGCTCATATGAATCAGAACTTGGAAATGGAACCTCTTCTGACTTGGTACCTTGTGCATGTGTCCTTGTGTGGCTCAGATACATAAAGCTCTAGGTTGATGTGATACTGGACTGGGATGGGTCTCCTAACCTGCCCCACATAGCCTATGGTTGGTTGGTCTGCAATAAAGGTAGTTTTGTTTTTTCAATTACGCCAATCAGTCATTTTTAGTTTTTGTTAAACTTTTACAACAAGAGCCAGGAGCAAGGGGGCTGGTTCCATAGGGACCTGGTGTGCTTCCCTCTTGTGGTCACTTGGGAGTTTTTCTCCCCATGAGTGATTTTAAACCCTCTTTACTGTGAGAAGATCTATTTAATGTTAAATATAAACTTTATTGTCATGAAGTACTTCTGGATATTAGGAAATTTGCTGCAATAATGTCTAAAATTCATAAAACCCACAAATGATGCCTATTTGTGAGTCTTCTTATGGAAAGCATGAAAAGAAGTAATAACATGTATCAAACAAGGACAATTTAAATATGGGCAACATCATTGTTTTTCTCTTTAGTTAAAATATATGCTCACTCAAATTAATAGTGGCTTACTATTTTTAATATGTAACATTATATATATATGTTTCTAAAAAAAGTAAAAATACCTACTTTTCTGAGGTCTTATTTTTTATAAATTTCTGTTTTCTACTTTTTAACTTCTCTCTAGAAATACCTGGGAACATTAGCATAACTATTTTCTAGGGACTAGAGAAAGAGCTAGGAAGATCTCTGACAGTGAAGTGCTTGGCACAGACAGAGGCATGGCCTGAGCTCTGATTCCCAGGACCCAAGACAGACAGATAGCTGGACAGTGCCATGTATCCGTAATCCCAGGCTGGGGAGGCACAGACAGGAGGATCACTGAGGTTTGCTGCCAGACAGTCTAGACATCACTGAGCTCCAGGTCAGAGTCTATCTCAAAAAATAAGGTGCAAAGCAATTGAGAAAGACACCTCACATTGACTCCTGGCCTCCACACATGCTTACACACACACACGCGCGCACACACGCACACGCACACTGAAGAGTAAGGCTCATTTTGAACCTGTCCTTGCCATCAGTGTAATAAGTTTGAGTATCAAAATAGTAAAAGAAAGTAAACCTTTATATTATGGATGGTGGTTTGTTTTGCTATGGAGATCTTACACCATAGGTATCAGTGAACTTACTGTCTTTTAAACTTGCTTAACTTTAGTGAATAAAATATAAACTTACCTAAGGTTATTGTTTGAGGGATATAGCTTCTGAGAGTCTGCCTGTATTCCTACCAAGTAGACTGAGCAGCATCAAGCAGACATGAATTTGGAAGGGAAAGTGAAGGAATATGGCAGGAGAGGGAGGCCAGGAAGTGGGATGGATTTGATAAAAATACGTATATGCATGTGTAATATATTTTAAGTAATAAATTTTAAAGAGAAAACAAAGTTTTCATTTTTTATCTTCAGTGAACATGGCTCTTTGTTTCCCTCTCTTCTTTCCCATCTCTTTCTTCTGTCTTTACCCATCATGCAGAGCTCACACTGTCTGTCAGCACCAAGCTCCGGGACTCAGGATTTACCTGCTGCTCCTGGGAAAGACCCATTGTTTACACCACATCCTGTGTTCAGGACACCTTCCCAAGAAGGCTGCCAATACCTTACACAGGAACAGAGAGACCAGCTGAGGGCAGATATTAGCATCATCAAAGGCCGATACCGGAGCCAGAGTGGAGTATGGCCCTTTCCCTTCCTCTTACAACTTTTACAAGTTGCTTTTCCTTTTTTGACATGTTTCTTTGGGTTTTAACTGAGCCATATTTATAAGCAAAGTGCTGAAGCACAGTGACCCAGCCCAGTGACAGTCCTTGCTCTGTGATTGTCTTAAGAGAGAAAATGTATGCTTTACAGGAAAAAACTTTTCAAGAAATAACACGGGGACTGCCACTTTATCTTTTGGGACTGCCACTTTATCTCTTGAATTCCTAAGTTGACATCTGCTTAATCTGCTTTTTATTTAAGGAGGATGAATCCCTTAACCAGCCTGGACCAATCAAAACCAGTTTTGCTATTAGCCAGGCACATTTAATGACTGCGCTTGCCCACACAAGACCATCCATTAGTGAAGACGAAGGGAAGGAATTTGCTGAGCTGTAAGTAACCATAAGAAACATGTTGTTCACTTCAGTTCTGAATTGTTTACATGTTTTTTAAATTTGGAAGCTAATTTAAAGCTATATATGGTGAACTGGGGCTGTAAATGAGTGACAGAGGATGTGCCTGGGATATGTGAGACCCTGGATCATCATTCCCATAACCAAAAAAGATATTGTAGTAACTATGCACTTAGACTTTCCTTAATTAATGTGTTAGTCTATGAGTTATAGTATAGTGAACTAATTTTAGAAAATGAACAGGACAATGAATAATGGTGTAATTAATTCGATTTAGTTTATAATATTTATTAAAAATATACTGGTTCTAGATGAGCATGGTGGTGTACCTTTAATTCCAGCACTTAAGAGACAGAGGCAGGTGGAGGCCGGCCTGGTATAGATATTGAGTTCCAGGACAGGCAGGGCTATATCTCAAATACATATGTGTGTGTATTATTTATTTATATAGTTATATGATGTGTGTGTGCGTGTGTGTGTATATATATATACACTGTTATATATGTGTGTGTGTTTGTGTGTGTGCTGGTTTTGTCCTTAAGATGATTTACAGTTTAGTAGTGTCAACGTTTACTTAGAATCTTTCTTACCCATAGAAAGGTTATACTTTGGCTACTTTTCATGGTGGACTAGCCACCCTTCCATGTTAGTGATTCAACATAACTCAAAAAGTTTGTTCCTGGTTTTGTCTAAGAGTAAATACTTCAATTCTTGCTCAACTTTGCTGTTCTTTAGAGGGAAGTGCACATATATCAGCAATGTGGTTTTATTGTACAAATACCAAAAAACAAAGATAAGGAAGAGTAGGAAACAGAAATTTCCTTACTCTCATGTGACTGTGTGTACTTACATTTTTAAAGTAAGAGTGCTTTACCTATGCTGGTAGGCCACTGTCCCCTTTAAACCATCTGTTCATCTTAAACACTGTGTGACATACATTGTGCAGGTGGCCACTTTGTTGTGTTCAATGCCAGTTTTTTAGTAGATTTCTGTGACAGTGTCCATGTTTTGACATTTACATACCTCAAGGTGCTCACTGCTATTCTGTAAGCAGCTTGAAGTGTTTGCCCTTCTTTCATGAGCTCACCGAGGTGAAGACAGAAGCACTGCATCATAGGGCACTAACAGTTGTAAGGCTTTGAGAATACGTTGCCAACTTGCTCTAGTGTCTAGTGTGTCCTGCACTGCAGAACACATACCAGATCTCAAACCCTCCCACAGCTCAGTGCCCACTGTTCTAACCATGGCCAATATGACTGCAGAGATACTATGTACTGTTTAGCAATTTCCTTGTCTTTGAATAAAACTATACAGGTTATAATTTTCATATTGCTTTTGTCATTTGTATTTTCTCCTAATATACTGTTTAGTTTCTTTTTTCTACTAGACTAAAACTTGGAAAAATTATTTTTAAGAAATTTTTAATTTTCTCTATAATTTTCCAAGTTATTTCCCTTTTATTTCTTAAAATATAAAGCTATTTAAAGAGTCTACTATCTTTATTTTGTAATTAGAAAGTATTATTCATTAATATCATCTTTCTTTTTAAGGTATGAAAACTTTCAAAATCCAAAGAAGAGAAAAAATCAAAGTGGAACCATGTTTCGAACTGGACAGAAAGTAACTTTAGCATAAATGTACTTCTGATTTTTCTAGTTTGTTTGCTCTGATGGTCTGTCCCTAAGTTGTAACTATAAAAATGATGTAAAAATTTTAATTTAATAAATTTGGTTAATCTATAAAATCACAGAATGCTAAATGCTCAGGGCAATCTGAGGTTAACAGTGCAGACAAGTAAGTCCTGGATGAATTACGTCAGTGGTGGAGCTCATTCTCTTAGAGGGAAGCATTTCTCCGCACTCACAGGCCCAGTTACTGTTTTTCTGGCTTTTGGCAGATTGTATGCCTTGCAACTTCTTGACTGTTTTGGAAAAAGATACATTCTATTGCCTTCTTTTTTTAAAAAAAAAAAATCAGAACATGACATTTACACATAATTCAAATAAATTTAATCCCTTCAACCAAAGCCTGATAAGGCTCTTGATCCAGCCCCCAGTCCAGAATCTTTGATTTTATCTTGATATTCTCATAATCCGTGAACTAACTTGTAAAGTATGCCACGATCAACACAAACAGTATCTCTAATATCTAGTAATTGGCTTTGGAAAAGGAAGACAGAGGAAGTAAATTAAAATATATAGGTGTGTGAGACTGCATGTGGCTGGGTACACACGCAGAATGCCTGCCTGTCTGCAGTCTTGATAACTAACTGGCTGCCAGGTCTCAGAAAACTTTCTGTCTCTTCCTTTTGGATGCTGCCGCAGTTTACAGCTTGCCTGCCCTGCAGTTTTTCTTTTAAACTCTAATACGTCCTCCCTCAGTTTCTCCAGTTCTAGTATTAGGGTTGTGGTTTTGGTTCACAGCATATATGAAATCTGCTGTGCCTTGTAGGACAGCAGACTCCCAGAGTTGTCTCCCCTAAGTCAGTGGGCCCAGGGTCACCATTTAAACTAAATCCTGTGAACTCCCTAGGTAGGACTATGTTATTCTTCACTGTAAGGTGAATCATGTAACCAAAAGATTGATGTTTCTATTTAACACCATCTTGGGGGAAGCATCCCATTTCCTTTTTAAGTAGTTTAAGTTAAATTTTAAAATCCAAAATAAACCCATGGTGAAAATAATTTTCAATCAAAAACTGGAATATTAGTGTTTAAAAAATCTTTTCCAATAATATTTACAATGAACTTTATTACCTTATATAAGCACGAAGATGCTTTTCCCCAACCTTGGGACTAAAGAAAAAGAGTAAAAGAGTTCTGATGAAAATCATTAAGATCATGTGAAATTCTCATAAATTCCTACAGCTAAAAATGTCTGTCTGGATAGATCAGGACAGAGGCCCACTTCCCGCCATCATGTGACCAAACTGCACTTGAAGCCTATATGACAGGGTTTCCCAAGCCAAAAGCACACCATCCAAGCTCTCAGCTCATGGTTTGAGTTTGAGTCTTTTGACTATCAAAACTAAAACTTTCAGTCACTTTTGAGATAGCCAGTCACCAGTCCCTGTCTTAGCAACAGCCAGGCCACCTTCACAGAAGCTGCTGCCTCAGTAGAAGGAGGGGATGTCTGTACTGTATGCAGATAGATCAAAGGCCTGGCTGAAGCAGTCTCACAGAAGCAGCTGATGCTGACAGGCAAAGGCATGGGATGAAAGTGTAAAGAGCCAGGGCTAATCAGTCACCCACCAGCTGCCTTCTGTAGGACTAAAGCAGCAAGGTCTGCTTCTACAGAAGGAAAAAGACTGGGTTTGTAAGACATACTGGCCACATTTTGGTTTAGTTCTTGATCAGAAATCTGAAACTTAAGCCTGGCATGGTGGTGTACACCGTTAGTCCCAACACTTGGAAGGCAGAAGCAGGCAGATCTCGAGTCCAATGCCAGTCTGGTCTATAGAATGAGTTCAGGACAGCCAGGACTGCATAGTGAGATCCTGGGTTTAAAAAAAAGGAAGAAAGAAAAAAAATCTAAGAATGTTTTGTGCCTATAAAAATATAATTCATTTTATGAGTTCCTAGAAATAAATTATGAGGAAAAATAGACACTACATGTTTATAATGATATCCCTGGAATCTGCGACTTTGCCTGGGAAAATACACATTAAATTTAGCATTTTACTTCAATTCATTCTTTTTTCACCCTGTGATTTTCTAAGCAACAGGTACTAAGCAAGGTAATATAATTACTGGGTAGTAGTATAAAATTGTTCTCAAGTCATGTTTCCATGTCAGAACTTCATGAAGTATCTGGCATTAACTAGCTATGGTGTAACACCTGTAGTTCAGCACTCAAGGAGGATGAGGCAGGGGGATGTCAAAGTTAAGCCAACCTGGGCTACATATGAGACCATATCTAAAAAAATTAAAGAAAAAAAGTTTTAAAACAGAAAAATGTGTGGCATATCTTGTTATAAGAAAACTGGAAGTCTGGCTTTATTTTGGGACACGTATGTATGTTCTAGGATTAAAACTGAAGCTTTATACCTGCTAAGTAGGGATGCCCCAGGTTTGGTTTTGTAACTACAAGTGGTTGGCAACTGTTTCCTTAATAGTTATTGCAGGAGTAGGTCCAACATGAGTCCATATGTAGCCCTTCTCTGGTCGGGTAGGAACTGTGGGAAATGGTGATGACCTTGACTTGAAATACTCAGAAGGCGCGTGGCAGACAAATTCCAGGTACTCCATCTTCCTTGGAAGATCTTCCTCTGGCCCTAAGGGGCAGCCGGTGAAATAGTAAATACAGTTTTGAACACAGGTGTCATCTTTATAAAATGTTAGCATTCGTAGACACTAAGAAGAAATGCTCTTGTATGACCTACCTGATGTTAGCCTCAGAACATGTGTTTCTCTGAAGTTACACTCCATTATCTCTACTCAACTGACTAAGGAATACAGCATCCTCCCAGAGTGCTCAACTGAGAAAGGGTCCTAAAATATTGAGTATCTATGTAGTTTAAGAAAGGCCTGTAGTGTTCTAAGTACTTTACATATACCCACACTTCGAATCCTCACAACTTCCTCCCAGGGCTCTATTTTTTCCAATTTCACATCTAGGCACACTCAGGAAAGACGGATTAAGGACTGGTGAAGTTCCTTAGCCAGCAGGCAAGGGGGGAGAGGGGCCTATGAATCCAGTAGTCTGGTCCAGAGCTTGTGCTCCGACCTGAACACCATGTGACATCTTCTAGGCAGGGAAGCATCAGGACTTGGAGGATCATGAAAAGGAGTGAGAAAAGAGCCTAGAAACGATTCAGAATATCATGGCCTCTGATGTTCCATACTTACAAACACAGACAACTGTTTGGTCATACCCGACAAGCTTGACAGTGAATGAGAATAACATGGGATGTTAGCTGTCCTCGGGGTTCTCACTAAGAGAAATGTCACTCCCTTTGGGATGCAAAATGAACACATGCCCAATTCAGAAAAAAATAAAAGTACAAAATAACTGAAGGAGACTGAACTTTCAAAATTATATTAGCCGGTCATTTTTTATGAGTCTGTCAAGACTTAGTTGTACTCTATGTTTTGAATACCTTGAAATGATCAACCCAGTACAGTATCCCATTTCTACAATCAACGATTTTTTTTAAAGAATAAGATATCATGTATGCTGTGCAGAAGGATGTATACTGAGAATTTATAGGTTTTAGAAATAATTAGGAAAGTTCTTTTAGAAATTGTTTTTGAGTAATTTTATAGGTCCTCTATATAACCTAGACTCTTGTGTAGTTCTTTTCATACAGTTTATTCTTGGGTCATACAAACACATTCTACCCACGTTAGTGAATACACACTGTTCTAGCCCATAGTAACAAATGACATCCAAATATCAACTATGTAAAATGTCCCTGTATTTCTTACAATGCTCTTTCCTTTTTGTACGTAATGATATTTATGCCTTTTTAAATTCTGGATTGAACTTTGTTCCCAAACCTAATTTCACATGCTGATGGTCTATGTTTATATGGTTATGTGCTGCAGATGGGACCATTACAAAGGGGTAACCCCGTGCAAATAATAGCAAAAGAGTGGGCTCCCTCAATTCCAAATAAAGAACTGCAGGCAACTAAGAAATGCTGAGAGGGAATTGGTCATGGTGTTTCCTCATAGCAACAGTACAGTAACGAAGACGACCCCTATCTCCAAATTGGTTATCTATTACCAAGTGACCAGCCCTGAAGTTGTATGCATAAAGTAATATAAAAAGGACTCAGCAGGTTGTATTCATGAATGTAAGAATATACATTAATATATACAATAATTAAACAATTAACAGTAACAGAAGTAGAACCATAAATTTGAGAAAGAATGGGGTGGGGTACATAAGAGGATCAGAGGAAGAAAAGGAAAAAATATAATTGCATTTTAACTTAAAAAAAATAGTGAGCCCCTGTCTGATAAGATTGGTGTCCTTCTAAGAGACAACGGAGCACTCTCTCGGTGTGCACACAGAGAACAAAGACCATGGGAGGCAGCAATCAGACAGCCATCTGCAAGCCAGGAAGCAAGGCCTCATCCACGCTCATGGTCCCAGCACCCAGAGCTGACTTCTGACCTTCAGAACAGTCTGTTGCTCAAGCCCCAGTCTGTGACATTTTGCCATGTGACAGCTCTCACAGACTAGCACATTCGTTTATAATGTATTGAAGAATTAACCAAATGTAAGATACTGCACCTTACCGATTATGTATGAAGCAGGATCAAACTGGTCTCTGGGGCTGGCGAGGGTAGGGATGAGCCATGTCAGCGCAGCACTCTTCTCACAATACTGGTCCTGAATAAAGCCCCTGATCTGAGCGTAGTATGGCTTCCCATCTTGCTCGTCAATCACAGAAACGACATCACCAATTTGGTAATATACTCCCTGGGGGAACCAGAGGACAATCTTGTATTTAAAATAGTAACAGATCACAACCTTCATTCATCAGCAAGCAAAATTTCAAAATAGTTAAAAAAAAAAAAGTCTGATTATCAATGTTTTACATTATGTTGATGTTTGTTTCCCTTCTGAATGAAAAATAATTACATAATACCAATATATGACAACTTAGAACTGGGGAAAATATTTCTGTATATAAATTCTTTGATTCTTAAATCATAAAAGTACTATCTCTACTTCTAAAAGACAGACTTCATTTTTCAGACTGGTTTTGAATTCACAGTGAGACCATGGAAAGTAGACAGGGAGTTTCCCCTAGGTCCTTTACCTGGCACATACATGAGTCCTCTACCCGCGTCTCCGTTATCAGAGTGAGACATTCACAGTGACTGATGAACCTAGACGCCACATCCTGATGACTCCAACATCATACATTCACCTTAGTTATCTTGGTGCTATATAACCCGGGGCTTTGGGACATGTATAATGTGAAGCCACTATGATCATATATATCATTGAGTAGTTCCACTGGCCTAAAAACCCCTACTTTTTTTTTTAACAGTCATTAAACTGTAGAAAAGTTAAATGACTTGTTGCTGAAGTCCACACAAGGCAGAAACTGTCAATTATGTGCCTACATTAACTAGCTCAGTGGTTTTCCTGTACTACCTTAAAAGAAAAATCAGCATTTGCTTGGTGAGACTGGATTCTACACACTGCCCTTTCCGGTTGTCTATTAAAAGAAAATAGATCTGGTAAGTTCAAAAGAAATGATGAAAACCCTTTTAAATTATAACCAGCATTCAGGATGTGTTACCACATCTCCCAGACTCCTTAACAACCATCTCCTCCACGGTCTTCTGTTTTATATTTTCTCAACAATAGAATGACATTCATTTCCTGTTCTACTATATATCCAATTAACTAATCTGTATAATTCCAGTATTGATTCTCCCTATGCTTCTTCCATTATCCATCCCAGGTCCTCCTCCTTGGATCTTGAGATGGAAAAAATTCACCTTTGAATATCCATAATGGTTCATCTTTATGACATGTGAAACTTCCATATAAGTGGGTGCAGTCTTCAACAGGTCCTATGGTCCTCAACTGTAGGAAGTATGTGTGTTTTCCTTGAAGCAAAGCTTTTGTAGCAGCTAAAGGTACTAAGATACATAGAGTTTAACCATAAAAATGATTATGAATACTTCCAGTAGTTGAATGGTGTGATAGAGGAAGAGTTTCTCCTAGTGGATGCTTCTTCATGTGTCTGAGGTGACTCACACCTGGGTCACAATGAATGTAGACTGTTACTGCAGGCTACAGTCTGCTTATACCCATTATCAGCTGGTCCTTTCCTGCCTCTACTACTCCAAAGTTGTTCTAAGTTACCCATCAGATAGTTTGTGTTTGTTATCTGCTATGTTCACAAATGTAGTTTCTCCCAAGTTACAGATAACTGCATTTGGTTTTAACTGGCACTCAGACATATGCTGAATATGAATCACACATATACTATGAAAATAAAACCACAATGCAAAGATAAGGTCTTAGAGAAGTTTCAATGGCATGTATACCTAGCACATGAGGTGTGTTTAAGCAGTCTCCCCTGAACTGTGGAGTTACAATGTAATACGCCAGTCAGTACCTGAAACTCAGACACTGCTACTCTATGCACTCCAAATTTTCCTCCTACATATCCATAATTATCAAAGTTTAATTTATAAATTATAATTTGGGCAAGAGATTATTAGCAATAGCTAGTAATAAACAAAATAATTAGTAATAAAACAGAACAACCAACACTGCAGACAGGGAAAGACTAACAGAAATATCTAACAAACATCACTAAGACACTTATGCCGTTTGTATTTGCTAGCAGCAAAGGAGGTGAACACAGTATGTCAAAAAGACAGGATTGGGAATGGTCACTCTAATGAATGCAGCATGTCAGTGCAGGTACCACAGAGGCCAACGTAGCTGGAGCACAGACAGCTGTGACTGGCTGGATGGAGCTTGTTGGTGTCAGTGCAGGTACCA
>NW_021626489.1:0-23926 GCF_004785775.1 Grammomys surdaster
GGGGGTTGATATTTCAAGACAGGGCTTCTCTGTGTAGCCCTGGCTGTCCCAGAACTCACTCTGTAGACCAGGCTGGCCTCGAACTCTCAGAAATCCACCTGCCTCTACCTCCCAGGTGCTGGGATTAGAGATATATGTCACCACTGCCCGGTGTGTTTTTAAAATCTAGCATTTGTGTTATTATCTAGTTAAAACACGAGGCTGGAACAGTTTTACTTTGAACAAGTGACTTTCTTCTGGGTTTCCGCTAACACCCTGCTCCTGGCTAGCCTTTGTAGCTCATGTGTTTTCCTAGTGCAAAATAAGAAAGGAAGAAGTAACTTTGTATAGATGTATGAAATTCCCAAAGAACAAATAAAAAATATATTTTAAAGCCAGATAAAGATAGCTTTTGAAAACTCATTATTTCATTTGCTACAAAGGACCTTTTAATCTTCTTTGAGGCCCCATGGGAAAAAATTTAATTTAGAGCTAAGTATCAGGAAACTTTTGCATTAGATTACAGATCTGTAAACTTTCCATCTTTTGAAAATTAAAACTTTGTACCACACATGGAGCAATCTTGAATCAAATGTATCATAGAAATTAGGGTGTGCAGGCAACTGCTAGGGCCTGATTCAGATCTCGACTCCTCAGTCTAGTGTGTGTTTTTACATCCTATTTAGTTCACAACTGTAAGCTGTCTGCAACTCTGGAGTGTGACTGAGTGCATGCAGACATGATTCAGAGTAGCATATTCTCCTTTGTGGTACAGTTTGGCATTTTGAGTCCTTGGCA
The DNA here is from genome assembly GCF_004785775.1 of Grammomys surdaster. Lineage (NCBI taxonomy): Eukaryota > Metazoa > Chordata > Mammalia > Rodentia > Muridae > Grammomys > Grammomys surdaster. Next base: position 778 of record NW_021626489.1, read on the forward strand.
ACTTAGGAGTATCAAAAGTTTTTGATTGGTGTATTAATAAAACATGGGTTTAAGTTTTACAGATTAATATTGAGTTCTTCTAGTGCTTTCAAGAGGAGCCTAAACTTCCCACACTTGAAATACCATTGAACCCACATTTTCTGTGTCTAGGAAAAAGGCTTGAAAGCATACAAAAAGCCCTCGAGGTGGCTTTCTCGGAGGCGGCCTGGAGGCAGCCATCTGTTGTTCTGCTGGATGACCTGGACCTCATTGCTGGACTGCCAAGTGTCCCAGAGCATGAGCACAGCCCTGAAGTGGTGCAGAGCCAGCGGCTTGCACATGGTAATGGTCCTCCACTGGGTTGGGAGCTTTTACATTTGTCAGTCAATATTTTTCATTTTAATGGTGAATCGATTTTTTACGTTTTTAATTAGTTTTATTTATTTATTACTTGTCCATTTGCTGGGGGTGGCGGCTGTAATGCCTGGGTGAACAGATGGAGGTCAGAGGACCTTTTTCAGGAGTCTCTTCTCTCCTTCCACCAAGTGGGTCCTGGAGATTGGCCTAAGATTGCCAGGCTTGGTGGCACATGGCTTTACCTGCTGAGCCATCTCGCTGGCCCTAAGTCTTCCACTTTAAGGGAATAAGGTATATGCCTATTGTGTGTTCCTTTGGGTGCATGGTAGCCTTCTCCAGCTCTGTGTTAGGAAATGGCAGAGCAAGAACAGAGACATCCCCTGACTTCATGACTGGCCTTCTCACTCTACATCACTTCTGGAAGCTGTTCTGTTACAGACTTCCTCTCGCTTCTGGTTCATTGGCAGGTACTGGTTGAATACATCTTTGTATTCAGCCTTCTCAAAGTCCAGGAGAGGAAAGGAAGCAACTTCAGTGCAGAATAGCGGTAATAATGGTGGCTTCTCTGTAGGATGCAGTTTCTGGGAGAGGGTGTGCCCTGAGAGTTCATGAGGTATCTCCTGGTTTCATAAGTGAGTAAACGGAAAGTGACAAGTATGTGGGGCAACTTGAAGGCGGCAAGACGCATGGTCTTAGAGGAATGAGCATCTAACCTAAAAGATAGTGTGGTGGGCTACAAGGGTTGCCGGAAGGCTTCCAGAGATGCTGGTAACTGAACCGAGTTTTAATGGAAAGGTGAAAATTAACAGGCAGCAAAATATGTACAGTTCACAGGGAGAGGCGCTGAGGCACAAGAGATTATACCATGTGGAGGAATATGCCTCTGACTGTAGCTTACAGTGTGAAGACAGACCTGGTGGGGAGGGAGGGCTTCAAGGACTCACAGGATTGCCTCATGAGTCTGGAGAGCTGAAGTCAACCAAAATATAGCAAGAGTAGCTTCCGTTAGATTAACTAGAGTTGATCTCACAGGAAGGCTGCAGCTCTCTGGATCAGGACTCAGATAAATTACTAATGCTTATTTCAGTTCTAATCTCCTCAGCTAAACTTTGCTAAGCCTTGAATAGAAAGAGATTATCCAGGAAGTGTTAGAAACACAGCCTGTTCTGTTAATAACCATGATAGTATGGACATTTACCATCCTTCTAGAATATTCACTTCTAAGATGTCAAAAAAATAGACATTTTGGATTCATTTACCTTATAAGATCCAGGAGTACGGAACCTCAGTAGACATGTTCTGAGTTTACAGGACCTCCTACACTTCTGTTTCACTCACCATCAGTGACTGGGTTTTAACCATGGAGCTGTTCCATCTTATAGCTTGAAGTTAAGTTATTAGCATTTTAATAAATATGGAGGTTTAAATTGTCATGATTTTTTTCCCCTGAGCTTTATGCTATTTTACATCATTTTAGCTTTGCACGGTATTATCAAAGAGCTTGTTTCTATGGGAAGTTTGGTCGCGCTCGTTGCCACGAGCCAGCTCCAGCACTCGCTCCACCCTTCACTTGTATCTGCTCAAGGAACCCACATGTTTCAGTGCATGCAGCACATCCAGCCTCCCAGTCAGGTAAGTCACTACTCAGAAAGGTTATCACAAATATTCCTTTCCTTAGGAACTGCTTTTATTTTTATAGTTGCTGCTTCTAGGAGATTGTGTAGATATTTAAGGGCAACAAGTGCAGTTTGAGAGCACAGATTATAATTTATAATCATCTAAAATGTTATGTACTTGCTAAGGACATGGCTTTCTTAAAGTTAGTATTTTTTCTAAATGAGGATGAAATGAAAACGAGACATCTTTTAACAATTTGATGACTCCCTCTGGGACGTGATGCTCACCAAGCATTTGGTGACCATGAGCAGGGGAAGGATTCTCAGACTGAGAAGCACACTGGAGACACGTAAGAATTTTGTTTAAGATTCTTGCCTAGTTCTACCTTAACTATTGAGACTCTTTGCCCTTTACCTGTTATTGAGAAAGCAGGAGTATTGCCCTGTTACTCTGTGTCACAGCGGCTTGGTGATAAAAGCTTGCCTAGTATGTGCAAGGGCCCTGGGTTCAGTACTCAGCAGTGATATTGGCTGTCTTATTAAGGTCACTGCTGTTGTGATAAAGCACCATGACCTAAAGCAACTTGAGGAGGAAAGGGTTAATCTCACTCAGTTCCATACAAAGTAGTGACAGCAGGAACTCACAAGCCGAGGACCTGCAGGCCTGAGCTGGTACGCAGACCAGGGAGGGTGCTGTTTATTGGCTTGTTCCCATGACTTGCACGTGACTGCTCAGCTTGCTTTCTTATACAACCAGGACCACCAACCCAGGGATGGCAGCACCTAGAATGGGCTGGGTCCTCCCACATTCATCACTAAGTAAGAGAATGCCCTACAGGCTTCTTGACAGCTTGATGTTATTATGGAGGTGTTTTCTTGCCCAAGGTTCCTTCCTCTCTGATGACTCTAGCTTGTATAAAGTTGACATAAAACTATCCTACATATTGGTTATTGAATATGTTTTTAGAAATGTTATAGCAACGAAAACAAACAAAAAACCTCTTAAGAATCAGAATGTTACTTAAAATACTCCTTATTGGAGAAAGAAATGGTAGTCTTGTATCAGTGTGGTTGTTTTTGAAAATTTACTGAGAAATGCTTGAAGTATAATTTTAGACAAGACTGCACCATGTAGTGTGGGTGCCTAGAAGTCTATACAACCCTAACTTGTATAAATGCATTCTGTGATGTTCACATAACGATAAAATTGCCTGGTGAGGCTTTTCTCTGATTATATTCCCATTGCTAAGTGACATATAACTCGTGAAATGTACTCTTGAGAAATTAATAATCTGAATTTTGTGTTTTTTCTTAAGGAACAGAGATGTGAAATTCTGCATAGTGTTGTGAAGCATAAGCTGGGCTGTGACATAAGCGAGTCCCCGGACGTGGATCTGCAGCGCATAGCTAAGGAGACAGAAGCCTTTGTGGCCCGAGACCTTACGGTTCTCGTGGACCGAGCCATACACTCTTCTCTGTCTCGCCAGCCTGGCTCCACCCGGGAAGGTATGTGTGCAACCCTGCCCTTCTTTCTCTTGTGGGAATAGTCAGAGCACAGCAAGGATTGTATACATTTGGCTTCATAGGATATTTGTGTAGGAGTCTGGCATTTCCAGCCAATATGACAACATATTTTAAAAATGAATTGGTCTTGGAGGTACATGCCTTTAATCCCATCACCCAGGAGGCAGAGGCAGAGGCACGCTGATCTCTTTGACTTTGAGGCTAGCTAGGGCTACCTAGTGAGATCTCATCTAAAATTTTGGAAAAAAAAAAGAAAGAAAAAGCACTTTTGTTTATTTTTAAACAGAATTGACTTTAACAACATCAGACTTCCAAAAGGCTCTCCATGGATTTCTTCCTGCTTCTCTGCGAAATGTCAACCTACATAAACCTAGAGACCTGGGCTGGGACACGATTGGTGGGTTACATGAAGTTCGGCAGATACTCATGGATACTATCCAGTTACCAGCCAAGGTAAGATAAAACACATGGACACACATGAACAGAGTACTGATGGCCAGGAGAAACCCTGAACCATTGGCTATGGCTTTATATATTAGCTCATCCAGTTTCCAATCGATTGACAAGTATTTACCGAATTATCAAACAAAACACGATTTTGGTATTTTCTTGGCTTGTAAATGTAAATCCATTTTGGCATGAATATCTTAACTCTGTTTTGCTTAAGTCGCTCAGATTTGCTAAAGCACAGTGATCCATCTGCTGAGATTTCAACAGTAGCAGGTAGGAATGGTGTAGGACAGGTGGAATATGCAGACTTTTGGACTCTGGAACTTGTCCTAGAAAGGCAGAGTTGACAGGTAGTATGAGCTAGGTCAATGGGAAGATAAGGGCTGCAGGTAGAATCTAGGGCACAGTGTGTTGAATCAGGAAGACTGAGAAATGAGGGCAGTTGTGTGAGATCCAGGAGTCATGCAAAGTATGGAAATGATTAAGGATTTTGGGTTGCTTGTGGTGGTCAGCAACTCTTGTCAGGGCCTGGGATGTGTTGAGTACAGCACAGAACCTTAGGTTCACGCCTATGGGAAGAGAAATTGCCATAGAATTACTAGCCAGCAACATCATGACCTCAAATGAGGAGTCTGGGCACCAGGCATCAATACCCAAATATCTGGAGGCCTCTCCAGTTAGTGTATGTAGAATGTAGAAGCGAGGTTGGAATTTCGTCACTAGATAACTCGCAGAGGCTTGCTCAAGAGAAGAGGCAAGGATACTGCTGATTGTAGCTGATATTTAGTTAATGTCAGATGGGATTTTGTGCTCTGGGCAGCTGGTTATTTAAAAAGCTGGTAATTTAAAAAGAATTAATCACTCGTTTAGCAGGGAGAGGCATGACTGTCTATAACCATAACATGTGCTTCCTCTGTGTCTCTTTGATGCAGTACTTGAATGTATCAGCTATCAGAATTTAACCATACAAGCTGTAGTATGCTTGCTGGAAGACTGGACATTTGGCCTCTGTTTTCCTAACAGTACCTTTATCACACTTTAAAAAGGAAGACTGGTTTAGTTCTCTATAGCTCAGTGGCTGTGCCTTGCCCAGCTTTCCTACCAACAAAACAAAACAAAACTCAGTGAAGCAGAAGGATGTTCTGATGCCCTGACACGACACATGCTTCCTTTGTACACATGCATTCCTTGGACTCCGTTATTTCCAATAAGGGTTTCCTTTTCTGCTTCTGTGTTCTTATTAATAAAGGGAGGTGGCAGTTATCAGCATCCAGATACTTTCTGTACACTGTGTCTGTGCAGTCTCTGTTTAGATTTTTGCTCTTTGCCATACTTTTACTATTTTTCAGTACCCAGAATTATTTGCAAACTTACCCATACGACAGCGGACGGGAATACTGCTTTACGGTCCTCCTGGGACAGGAAAAACTTTACTTGCTGGGGTAGTTGCGAGAGAGAGTGGAATGAATTTTATTAGTATTAAGGTATGTATGCACCTGCCTTCCTCCCTTGTGTTTTTAACTGAGTCAAACTTATGTAACATCCACTTAGCCATTTGAGTGTCGAGGTCATTGGCACTGTAGTGCACTCACAAAGCTCCAAGCCTTCTCCCTCCCATTCTGAAAGCTCTTGGATTCTGTTTTTGTGCCCTCTCTTCTCATTCCTTAGCAGCCATTACTTCTGTGTCTGTGGATTTTGTATGCTAGAAATCAGGCCATATGTGCCCCTCCGTGTCTAGCTTCTTCTACTCAGTATGCTTCTAGTTGTGTGTGTTAATACCTTCATCCCTTTTGTGGCAGAAGTGCGTTCCATTGCTTACCTGGGCCACGCTTTACTTAGACATTCACTGTTCCTGGGAACACTTGGGTTGTTTCACCTTTGGGCTTTACTACATGTTTTTAACATGAAATTGTTTATTCTGCGTTCATGTTTATGTGTATGGGTGGGCACTCACGTGCCACAGCAAGCATGTCATGGGACAACCTGTAGGAGTTGGTTCTTTTGTGCACCATGTGGTTCCACAGACAAAATTCAAGTTGCCAGGCTTTGTGGCAGGTGCCTGCACCCACTGAGGTACCACCACAGTATTCTACCACGAGGCTCTTATGAATAATGTTATAAATAATATCCATGTGCAAGTTTTCTGTAGACATATGTTCTCATTTCTTTTGGTACATAGTGAGTAGAATCACTGGGTCTTCTGATAAATCCTGCTTAGCTCCTTCAGGAACCCCCATTCCCCCCCTTACCCCCCCCCCAAGTCCTTGCTAGTTCCAGTTATGTTTCTCAGTCGTGGGTTATCTCCTATTTGGAAAGCTAGGGGGAAGAATGATGCATTAATTGGTTTATAGCTGTTAGGAATCCCATGCTGATCCACCTCTCTTTCTCAGTGGCTTTTATATTCTTGTTTAAGGCAAATCACCATCATTGTGAATAGAGTTTTATAAGAGAAAAAGCAAAGTGTATTTAAGGGAAAAGAGGCCTGCAGGAGTAAAGGCCAGTTTTATGGTCCCTTGCTGGCTACCCTTCACCCTCCCTGCTGCATGCAAGCTCCAACGTGGTTTTAGGTACACAGCAAACGAAAGAGTTAACAGTAGAAAGAGATGGTAAACAGACACCCTGATACTGGGCTGGAGGAAGCACAACCTGAAAACACAGTAAGGGGTACGGGGTAGCTGGGGAGGTCACAGTCACAGTGATGTCAGGCAGAGATCTTCAGAAGAGGTATGCTTTGACAAAGATGGGAAGGAAATAAAGCCACAGGCTAGGAGAACATCTGTGACAGTGTTACAGGCAAAGGAAACTAAGGGCAGGGACCAGTTGTGACACTTTAGCCCAGTGCAGTTCATTTGTAAGGTACATCCTCTTATGTAAGAGACATCCATCCACTCAATCGGATCTTAAACGTTCTGTGCTGAATTATGCTTAATCAAAACCCAAGGCCCTGTTTGCTGATAATTAACTTCATCTCTCTGATTTTATTTTACCCTCTAGGGACCAGAGTTACTCAGCAAATACATCGGAGCCAGTGAGCAAGCTGTGCGAGATGTCTTCATCAGGTGGCTTTCATGAGTGATTGTTGTCACTTCCTAATCCTGCTTTTGGACGTATTTTTTGAAGAACAGTATTAAAAACCTATGGTTTATATGAATTATTAACAAATCAAAGGGCAAGCATTTTATTTCAGCAAATACTACCAAAATTAGGCTATTTTAAATGCTAAATTTTGGAGATTATTTTGTATTTACAATAGTAATATTCCTGAAAATAGAATCCTAATTAGTGTTCAAAGAAAGGTCAGAGTAGATCTTCTCTCTCTCTTTGGAGACAAGCTCTCAGTCTATGGGACAGATGAACCTTGAACTCCCAGACCTTCTGCCCCAATTGCTGGGATTAGAAGTATACAGCACCACACTTTGCATTCAAATTAGATTCTTACATGAAGCAAATAGTTATTCCTGATACATGCCTTATGTTTTTTAAGTTTTATGTTCTTGTTTCCCTGCTCCTAACATAGCTCTTAGAAATCAACATACCATCTATCCAGTTTGATTAATGCTTGTATTACTGAATGTACATAAGATAATATATTAATACACAAGAAAATACTTACAGTTGAAATAATTATTCAAGGGCAACAGAATTATGGTAATTTTTTTAAAGTAAAAATTTACTTTGTAATATTCTTCTAAACATTTTATTATATATAGTAAATATATGAATATAATTTGTAAAAAAATAATAAGGTAAAGGTTTATATAAATATCTACTGTGCAATTTAAGAAATAGAGCCTCAAAGAGGGGTTAATATTAAAGTCCATGACTACATATTGACGAAAGGCTAAATTAAAAAAGAAACATTATAATTACAAATATTATATATCTAATAATACCAGTTTTTTCGGAGTGTTCCTATAAAACAATATAAAATACTGAGCTTGCTGTCTGTGAATAGGTTGAAGAATTGAACAGCATTCTTAGAAGCAGAAGCCACTGAGCACACATAAACATGGCCACCATGCACAGGAGAGTTGCTCAGGGGTTCAGAGAGCTTACTGTTGTCCCAGAGAACACACACACAAATTAAGAAATACTAATGGCTACCCATGATAACCTATTGGCTATGATTTGAGTTTTAGTCTGTTACTTATCCACAGGTATGAATCTCCAAACAAATATTTAAGCTCTCAAGAGTCAATTTAGAGAGGAAGATGGGAGGCAAATATGACCAAATACATTGTGTGCATATATGAATTATCAGAGAATTAATAATATAAAAATAAGTAGCAGTGCTATGAACAGAAAACTCAGTTTAAATTTAAATATACAGAAAATAAGGATAATTGCATGTAATTTGCTTATGTACACACACAGTTATGTTATATATTATCTATCGTGTGTGTGTGTGTCTGTGTGCGTGCACGTATGTGTGTGTGTCTGTGTGTGCGCACGTGTGTGTGTGTGTCTGTGTGAAGAGTTTGAAAACTCTGGAGCCCTGATAAAATATAGGATTTTCCCCCCTCAGAGCACAGGCTGCAAAGCCCTGCATTCTTTTCTTTGATGAGTTTGAATCCATCGCTCCTCGAAGAGGACATGACAACACAGGGGTTACAGACCGAGTAGTCAACCAGTTGCTGACACAGTTAGACGGAGTAGAAGGCTTACAGGGTAAATCACTGTTCATGCAAAAACACAATAGAAAAGAAACTACTAAATGATCATGCTAAAAGTATTTTTTCCCTCAGGAGTTTATGTGTTGGCTGCTACTAGTCGTCCTGATTTGATCGACCCTGCCCTGTTGCGGCCTGGCCGACTGGATAAATGTGTATACTGCCCTCCTCCAGATCAGGTGACAAAATTCTGGAGCATCCACAGATGCTCTCCTCTAGCTGATGTCACACTCTTTGCTTGTGAGCTTTACTTGGTCATGTGGTACCAATTGTCCTAAGAAGATAGCTTTGTCCTTAGAGAATAGCTTTGAAGCTTGGTGGTGGTGGTGGTGGTGGTGGTGGTGGTGGTGGTGGAGGTGGTGGAGGAGGTGGTGGAGGAGGTGGTGGTGGTGGTGGTGCATGCCTTTAACCCCATACTCAGGAGACAAGGGTAGGGGCAGGGGCAGGAGCAAGGGCAGGCAGATCTCTGTGAAGTAGAGGCCAGCCTGATCTACAGAGCGAGTTCTAGTACAGCCAAGGCTACACAATGAAACCGTATCTCAACAAACACAAAAGAAGACAGCTTTGCAAGTGAAGCCTTTGTTCACTGTTTGCTCAAAGCATACAAGACACTGGGTCAGATGTGGTACTTTCAGTGCCCTCCTGTTTCAGGAATGGCTGTATAGATCTATAGGAGAAAATCAGGAAACCTAAAAAGTGTCCTTTGTGATCTCACACTCCATATACTGTAAGAAGCCTCCAGTTCAGAATCAAGCAAGTGGGCCAGTGAGCATGTGGCCAGGTCACATGGAGAAATCTGTTCAACTCTTCTTGTCTTGCTCTGCCAATCCTTTCTCCCAAGTGTAGAAAGTAATAAATAATGAAAGAGAATGGCCCAAAAGTCAAAGTCTTTAGGCCATGTGTGCTTGTTTCTTAATGATTCTCCTGTGTTGGCACACTTGTCCAAATCTAGGAGACAACCACAGTACGTGTATTCACATTGAATAGTTACAAATGTTGGCTTTTGGGTTTCTTTAAGAAACACAGAAATAGGAATATGTTTTCATTTTAATCTCAAGTGTGGGGACGTGGGGCTGCTTCAGATTGTTACAGCAGCTGTGATTTGCCTCATGCTCTAGCAGGGGCATGGTTTTGCCAGCTGCAGATAGTTTCTACAATTGTGTGATGTTTGGAATTCTGGGGGCTTTTCAGAGGGTACATAAATGCTAGGGCCCCTGAGAGTTTGTTGGTTAGTTTGTTAAATAGTCACGTGAGAAGAAGAAGAGGTGGAGGAGGAGGAGGAAATTAGATATCCTGTCATTGAAGATTAAACTTGCCCCCAAGGAACTTGGTGCCCCTAAGCATCGGGAAGTCACCCCCTTTCCTCTCTATCCTTTTTTCTTTTATCTAGTGTTAGGGGGTTAACAGGGTAGAGAAAGGTGGAAGAAAACCCCCACAAAGTAGCAAAGGCTATACCTATGTCTTTTAGGGATCCAGTTCTAAGAAAGATGATTTACTTCTAGTACAAACTGCTTGGAAAGCTTAGCTTGTTAGACATGTCAATTCATGAAAAATGCCTTAGGGAATCACAGTTTACAGTAACAGCTAATTTTTTTGTGTGTTTAGTAAGTTAGTTTTTCTTCCTTCAGGTGTCTCGTCTTGAGATTTTAACTGTCCTCAGCAAGTCTCTAGCTCTGGCAGACGACGTGGACCTTCAGCACGTGGCGTCTGTCACTGAGTCCTTCACTGGAGCAGATCTGAAAGCTCTGCTGTACAACGCACAGCTGGAGGCCCTGCAGGGACGGCTGCTGCCCAGTGGGCTCCATGTGAGTGGCATGGGAAGGCTGTCGGGCGGTCACTGAGGGAAAGAGCACTTCACTGATAGACTATGTAGAATCTTTCATTTGCCTGTTGTAAATAGTCCAAAATTGGAATGTGGGATTTGCAGAGAATTTTAATTATGAAGATTTGGTATCTGTTTCCCTAATATTACCATAATATTAACAAACTATTTGGTATTAGAAAGATTATTTAGAGTGAAGTAGTGTGAATTCGTGTAAGTAGAAGAATAACTCAGGTTTTCAGCTCTGCTATGCTTGTAACGGGTACTACTCGTGGCGTCTCTGCATGACTCAAGGCCCCTCTCGTATCCTGTCGTCCTTCAGCCATCTTACTCCCAACTACAGGATGATCTTTATCTAGCTGGAGTTTTCTATATCCCAGCCCTAGAATCAGCATTTTCTGTTAACGATGGCGTTTTATTTCCAATTATTGCAGTAGATAATTTACATTATAGACTTTGCCTATTTTTCTAAGAAGCTTTACTATATATTTCCCTCCACTGATTTTGGTTGGAAATTTCTGCAAGTCCTAAATTTGTTAACTAGTTCCTAGTGTGTAGGGAGGACACAGGGATGACCGTGTACATGGCAGTCAATGAGCAGCCGGGGGTGGCACACCTCAAGCACCCCTCCCTTTCTGAGACAGAGCCTCTCACTGGGCTGACCCTGGTGGGCTTGCTGTCCAGGGAGCATCTCGGTCATACCTGTCTCAGTGCCAGCACTGACGCCAGACCCACACTGTGGTTCCCCAGGGTTCTACACGGGCTCTGGGGGTTAGAATCAGCACTTCTCCCCACAGTCAAGCTTTGCTATTTAGCAAGCCATTGTTGTGGCTGTTTATTTTTGCTTTTTATGGTACTAGGGACTGAACTAGGACCTAACACATGCTAGACAAACTCTGTACGACTAAGCTACATCCCTAGCCCCAAGATTTCTATTAGAATAAAATGGCAAAAGGTACCTTGGCAGGCTGGAGCCAAAAACGCCACAAGTTAGATCATGCAACAGATCACAGGCAAGAGATTTATTGGGAGAGGAGGGAAGAGTGAAAGGCCAACTTGGAGTGGGGACATGAGAGACAGACAGAATGAGCAAGGTGATAGGGAACAAGAGATGAGGAAGAGAGAGGGAGAGATGGGGGAGGGGAGGGAGAGGGAGAAGGAGGGGGGGAGAGAGAGAGAGAGAGAGAGAGACACACACACACACACACACACAGACACAGACACCAGGGCCTTTTTATGTGCGGACCCTGGCCTTTGGCCTTGGCAGGTGATGACATGAGCTGCTGCAGCTGAGACACTGAAAGGCAGCTTGATGGAGCGCCAATGTACACGTTTCTTCTTTCTGAATCCTTAGTTCATTTGAATGCTTTACAATTGTGTACACACACACACACATATACTCTAATATGGTTGATAAAATTTCACAGTAAAAACAGAGATGAGTGAAAGGTAGAGATGAAGAAATAAAACCTAGATTCTAAGTTCTAGTTTTGTTGTCATTGGGATAGTCAGTGGGTTTTCTTCATGTTAAACCTCCTTTGTGGTAACAGAGACATTTGTACTGTGTAAGGCTGGGCATGTAGAGTACCTAGATGCATAAAGCTCAGAATGCATCCCTCAGCACCAGGGAAATCAGCCATAAGCACCTGAAGTCCTAAGAATCATAAAATCAAGGTGCTCCTAAGCTACACAGCAGGTCTAAGGCAGGTGTGGGCTACACAGCATCCTGTCTCATACAAACAATTTCAGTGCATCTCTCAGTCCAGAGGATTAAGAGCTTCCTTAGAAGTACGAGCTTCCCACTCTGCTCAGTGGAGTGATGTCTGCTGCTGTTTCTAGTTACGGAGTATTTAAGTCTTACAACTGGCACTCTTTCTGTGTAATTTAGGATGGAGGCTCCAGCTCTGATAGTGACCTAAGTCTGTCTTCAATGGTCTTTCTTAACCACAGCAGTGGTTCCGACGACTCAGCTGGAGACGGAGAGTGTGGCTTAGAGCAATCCCTTGTTTCTCTCGAGATGTCTGAGATCCTTCCAGATGAATCAAAATTCAATATGTACCGGCTCTACTTTGGAAGCTCATATGAATCAGAACTTGGAAATGGAACCTCTTCTGACTTGGTACCTTGTGCATGTATCCTTGTGTGGCTCAGATACATAAAGCTCTAGGTTGATGTGATACTGGACTGGGATGGGTCTCCTAACCTGCCCCACATAGCCTATGGTTGGTTGGTCTGCAATAAAGGTAGTTTTGTTTTTTCAATTACGCCAATCAGTCATTTTTAGTTTTTGTTAAACTTTTACAACAAGAGCCAGGAGCAAGGGGGCTGGTTCCATAGGGACCTGGTGTGCTTCCCTCTTGTGGTCACTTGGGAGTTTTTCTCCCCATGAGTGATTTTAAACCCTCTTTACTGTGAGAAGATCTATTTAATGTTAAATATAAACTTTATTGTCATGAAGTACTTCTGGATATTAGGAAATTTGCTGCAATAATGTCTAAAATTCATAAAACCCACAAATGATGCCTATTTGTGAGTCTTCTTATGGAAAGCATGAAAAGAAGTAATAACATGTATCAAACAAGGACAATTTAAATATGGGCAACATCGTTTTTCTCTTTAGTTAAAATATATGCTCACTCAAATTAATAGTGGCTTACTATTTTTAATATGTAACATTATATATATATGTTTCTAAAAAAAGTAAAAATACCTACTTTTCTGAGGTCTTATTTTTTATAAATTTCTGTTTTCTACTTTTTAACTTCTCTCTAGAAATACCTGGGAACATTAGCATAAGTATTTTCTAGGGACTAGAGAAAGAGCTAGGAAGATCTCTGACAGTGAAGTGCTTGGCACAGACAGAGGCATGGCCTGAGCTCTGATTCCCAGGACCCAAGACAGACAGATAGCTGGACAGTGCCATGTATCCGTAATCCCAGGCTGGGGAGGCACAGACAGGAGGATCACTGAGGTTTGCTGCCAGACAGTCTAGACATCACTGAGCTCCAGGTCAGAGTCTATCTCAAAAAATAAGGTGCAAAGCAATTGAGAAAGACACCTCACATTGACTCCTGGCCTCCACACATGCTTACACACACACACGCGCGCACACACGCACACGCACACTGAAGAGTAAGGCTCATTTTGAACCTGTCCTTGCCATCAGTGTAATAAGTTTGAGTATCAAAATAGTAAAAGAAAGTAAACCTTTATATTATGGATGGTGGTTTGTTTTGCTATGGAGATCTTACACCATAGGTATCAGTGAACTTACTGTCTTTTAAACTTGCTTAACTTTAGTGAATAAAATATAAACTTACCTAAGGTTATTGTTTGAGGGATATAGCTTCTGAGAGTCTGCCTGTATTCCTACCAAGTAGACTGAGCAGCATCAAGCAGACATGAATTTGGAAGGGAAAGTGAAGGAATATGGCAGGAGAGGGAGGCCAGGAAGTGGGATGGATTTGATAAAAATACGTATATGCATGTGTAATATATTTTAAGTAATAAATTTTAAAGAGAAAACAAAGTTTTCATTTTTTATCTTCAGTGAACATGGCTCTTTGTTTCCCTCTCTTCTTTCCCATCTCTTTCTTCTGTCTTTACCCATCATGCAGAGCTCACACTGTCTGTCAGCACCAAGCTCCGGGACTCAGGATTTACCTGCTGCTCCTGGGAAAGACCCATTGTTTACACCACATCCTGTGTTCAGGACACCTTCCCAAGAAGGCTGCCAAGACCTTACACAGGAACAGAGAGACCAGCTGAGGGCAGATGTTAGCATCATCAAAGGCCGATACCGGAGCCAGAGTGGAGTATGGCCCTTTCCCTTCCTCTTACAACTTTTACAAGTTGCTTTTCCTTTTTTGACATGTTTCTTTGGGTTTTAACTGAGCCATATTTATAAGCAAAGTGCTGAAGCACAGTGACCCAGCCCACTGACAGTCCTTGCTCTGTGATTGTCTTAAGAGAGAAAATGTATGCTTTACAGGAAAAAACTTTTCAAGAAATAACACGGGGACTGCCACTTTATCTTTTGGGACTGCCACTTTATCTCTTGAATTCCTAAGTTGACATCTGCTTAATCTGCTTTTTATTTAAGGAGGATGAATCCCTTAACCAGCCTGGACCAATCAAAACCAGTTTTGCTATTAGCCAGGCACATTTAATGACTGCGCTTGCCCACACAAGACCATCCATTAGTGAAGACGAAGGGAAGGAATTTGCTGAGCTGTAAGTAACCATAAGAAACATGTTGTTCACTTCAGTTCTGAATTGTTTACATGTTTTTTAAATTTGGAAGCTAATTTAAAGCTATATATGGTGAACTGGGGCTGTAAATGAGTGACAGAGGATGTGCCTGGGATATGTGAGACCCTGGATCATCATTCCCATAACCAAAAAAGATATTGTAGTAACTATGCACTTAGACTTTCCTTAATTAATGTGTTAGTCTATGAGTTATAGTATAGTGAACTAATTTTAGAAAATGAACAGGACAATGAATAATGGTGTAATTAATTCGATTTAGTTTATAATATTTATTAAAAATATACTGGTTCTAGATGAGCATGGTGGTGTACCTTTAATTCCAGCACTTAAGAGACAGAGGCAGGTGGAGGCCGGCCTGGTATGGATATTGAGTTCCAGGACAGGCAGGGCTATATCTCAAATACATATGTGTGTGTATTATTTATTTATATAGTTATATGATGTGTGTGTGTGTGTATATATATATATATATACACTGTTATATATGTGTGTGTGTTTGTGTGTGTGCTGGTTTTGTCCTTAAGATGATTTACAGTTTAGTAGTGTCAACGTTTACTTAGAATCTTTCTTACCTATAGAAAGGTTATACTTTGGCTACTTTTCATGGTGGACTAGCCACCCTTCCATGTTAGTGATTCAACATAACTCAAAAAGTTTGTTCCTGGTTTTGTCTAAGAGTAAATACTTCAATTCTTGCTCAACTTTGCTGTTCTTTAGAGGGAAGTGCACATATATCAGCAATGTGGTTTTATTGTACAAATACCAAAAAACAAAGATAAGGAAGAGTAGGAAACAGAAATTTCCTTACTCTCATGTGACTGTGTGTACTTACATTTTTAAAGTAAGAGTGCTTTACCTATGCTGGTAGGCCACTGTCCCCTTTAAACCATCTGTTCATCTTAAACACTGTGTGACATACATTGTGCAGGTGGCCACTTTGTTGTGTTCAATGCCAGTTTTTTAGTAGATTTCTGTGACAGTGTCCATGTTTTGACATTTACATACCTCAAGGTGCTCACTGCTATTCTGTAAGCAGCTTGAAGTGTTTGCCCTTCTTTCATGAGCTCACCGAGGTGAAGACAGAAGCACTGCATCATAGGGCACTAACAGTTGTAAGGCTTTGAGAATACGTTGCCAACTTGCTCTAGTGTCTAGTGTGTCCTGCACTGCAGAACACATACCAGATCTCAAACCCTCCCACAGCTCAGTGCCCACTGTTCTAACCATGGCCAATATGACTGCAGAGATACTATGTACTGTTTAGCAATTTCCTTGTCTTTGAATAAAACTACACAGGTTATAATTTTCATATTGGTTTTGTCATTTGTATTTTCTCCTAATATACTGTTTAGTTTCTTTTTTCTACTAGACTAAAACTTGGAAAAATTATTTTTAAGAAATTTTTAATTTTCTCTATAATTTTCCAAGTTATTTCCCTTTTATTTCTTAAAATATAAAGCTATTTAAAGAGTCTACTATCTTTATTTTGTAATTAGAAAGTATTATTCATTAATATCATCTTTCTTTTTAAGGTATGAAAACTTTCAAAATCCAAAGAAGAGAAAAAATCAAAGTGGAACCATGTTTCGAACTGGACAGAAAGTAACTTTAGCATAAATGTACTTCTGATTTTTCTAGTTTGTTTGCTCTGATGGTCTGTCCCTAAGTTGTAACTATAAAAATGATGTAAAAATTTTAATTTAATAAATTTGGTTAATCTATAAAATCACAGAATGCTAAATGCTCAGGGCAATCTGAGGTTAACAGTGCAGACAAGTCCTGGATGAATTACGTCAGTGGTGGAGCTCATTCTCTTAGAGGGAAGCATTTCTCCGCACTCACAGGCCCAGTTACTGTTTTTCTGGCTTTTGGCAGATTGTATGCCTTGCAACTTCTTGACTGTTTTGGAAAAAGATACATTCTATTGCCTTCTTTTTTTAAAAAAAAAAATCAGAACATGACATTTACACATAATTCAAATAAATTTAATCCCTTCAACCAAAGCCTGATAAGGCTCTTGATCCAGCCCCCAGTCCAGAATCTTTGATTTTATCTTGATATTCTCATAATCCGTGAACTAACTTGTAAAGTATGCCACGATCAACACAAACAGTATCTCTAATATCTAGTAATTGGCTTTGGAAAAGGAAGACAGAGGAAGTAAATTAAAATATATAGGTGTGTGAGACTGCATGTGGGTGGGTACACACGCAGAATGCCTGCCTGTCTGCAGTCTTGATAACTAACTGGCTGCCAGGTCTCAGAAAACTTTCTGTGTCTTCCTTTTGGATGCTGCCGCAGTTTACAGCTTGCCTGCCCTGCAGTTTTTCTTTTAAACTCTAATACGTCCTCCCTCAGTTTCTCCAGTTCTAGTATTAGGGTTGTGGTTTTGGTTCACAGCATATATGAAATCTGCTGTGCCTTGTAGGACAGCAGACTCCCAGAGTTGTCTCCACTAAGTCAGTGGGCCCAGGGTCACCATTTAAACTAAATCCTGTGAACTCCCTAGGTAGGACTATGTTATTCTTCACTGTAAGGTGAATCATGTAACCAAAAGATTGATGTTTCTATTTAACACCATCTTGGGGGAAGCATCCCATTTCCTTTTTAAGTAGTTTAAGTTAAATTTTAAAATCCAAAATAAACCCATGGTGAAAATAATTTTCAATCAAAAACTGGAATATTAGTGTTTAAAAAATCTTTTCCAATAATATTTACAATGAACTTTATTACCTTATATAAGCACGAAGATGCTTTTCCCCAACCTTGGGACTAAAGAAAAAGAGTAAAAGAGTTCTGATGAAAATCATTAAGATCATGTGAAATTCTCATAAATTCCTACAGCTAAAAATGTCTGTCTGGATAGATCAGGACAGAGGCCCACTTCCCGCCATCATGTGACCAAACTGCACTTGAAGCCTATATGACAGGGTTTCCCAAGCCAAAAGCACACCATCCAAGCTCTCAGCTCATGGTTTGAGTTTGAGTCTTTTGACTATCAAAACTAAAACTTTCAGTCACTTTTGAGATAGCCAGTCACCAGTCCCTGTCTTAGCAACAGCCAGGCCACCTTCACAGAGGCTGCTGCCTCAGTAGAAGGAGGGGATGTCTGTACTGTATGCAGATAGATCAAAGGCCTGGCTGAAGCAGTCTCACAGAAGCAGCTGATGCTGACAGGCAAAGGCATGGGATGAAAGTGTAAAGAGCCAGGGCTAATCAGTCACCCACCAGCTGCCTTCTGTAGGACTAAAGCAGCAAGGTCTGCTTCTACAGAAGGAAAAAGACTGGGTTTGTAAGACATACTGGCCACATTTTGGTTTAGTTCTTGATCAGAAATCTGAAACTTAAGCCTGGCATGGTGGTGTACACCGTTAGTCCCAACACTTGGAAGGCAGAAGCAGGCAGATCTCTTGAGTCCAATGCCAGTCTGGTCTATAGAATGAGTTCAGGACAGCCAGGACTGCATAGTGAGATCCTGGGTTTAAAAAAAAGGAAGAAAGAAAAAAAATCTAAGAATGTTTTGTGCCTATAAAAATATAATTCATTTTATGAGTTCCTAGAAATAAATTATGAGGAAAAATAGACACTACATGTTTATAATGATATCCCTGGAATCTGCGACTTTGCCTGGGAAAATACACATTAAATTTAGCATTTTACTTCAATTCATTCTTTTTTCACCCTGTGATTTTCTAAGCAACAGGTACTAAGCAAGGTAATATAATTACTGGGTAGTAGTATAAAATTGTTCTCAAGTCATGTTTCCATGTCAGAACTTCATGAAGTATCTGGCATTAACTAGCTATGGTGTAACACCTGTAGTTCAGCACTCAAGGAGGATGAGGCAGGGGGATGTCAAAGTTAAGCCAACCTGGGCTACATATGAGACCATATCTAAAAAAATTAAAGAAAAAAAGTTTTAAAACAGAAAAATGTGTGGCATATCTTGTTATAAGAAAACTGGAAGTCTGGCTTTATTTTGGGACACGTATGTATGTTCTAGGATTAAAACTGAAGCTTTATACCTGCTAAGTAGGGATGCCCCAGGTTTGGTTTTGTAACTACAAGTGGTTGGCAACTGTTTCCTTAATAGTTATTGCAGGAGTAGGTCCAACATGAGTCCATATGTAGCCCTTCTCTGGTTGGGTAGGAACTGTGGGAAATGGTGATGACCTTGACTTGAAATACTCAGAAGGTGCGTGGCAGACAAATTCCAGGTACTCCATCTTCCTTGGAAGATCTTCCTCTGGCCCTAAGGGGCAGCCGGTGAAATAGTAAATACAGTTTTGAACACAGGTGTCATCTTTATAAAATGTTAGCATTCGTAGACACTAAGAAGAAATGCTCTTGTATGACCTACCTGATGTTAGCCTCAGAACATGTGTTTCTCTGAAGTTACACTCCATTATCTCTACTCAACTGACTAAGGAATACAGCATCCTCCCAGAGTGCTCAACTGAGAAAGGGTCCTAAAATATTGAGTATCTATGTAGTTTAAGAAAGGCCTGTAGTGTTCTAAGTACTTTACATATACCCACACTTCGAATCCTCACAACTTCCTCCCAGGGCTCTATTTTTTCCAATTTCACATCTAGGCACACTCAGGAAAGACGGATTAAGGACTGGTGAAGTTCCTTAGCCAGCAGGCAAGGGGGGAGAGGGGCCTATGAATCCAGTAGTCTGGTCCAGAGCTTGTGCTCCGACCTGAACACCATGTGACATCTTCTAGGCAGGGAAGCATCAGGACTTGGAGGATCATGAAAAGGAGTGAGAAAAGAGCCTAGAAACGATTCAGAATATCATGGCCTCTGATGTTCCATACTTACAAACACAGACAACTGTTTGGTCATACCCGACAAGCTTGACAGTGAATGAGAATAACATGGGATGTTAGCTGTCCTCGGGGTTCTCACTAAGAGAAATGTCACTCCCTTTGGGATGCAAAATGAACACATGCCCAATTCAGAAAAAAATAAAAGTACAAAATAACTGAAGGAGACTGAACTTTCAAAATTATATTAGCCGGTCATTTTTTATGAGTCTGTCAAGACTTAGTTGTACTCTATGTTTTGAATACCTTGAAATGATCAACCCAGTACAGTATCCCATTTCTACAATCAACGATTTTTTTTAAAGAATAAGATATCATGTATGCTGTGCAGAAGGATGTATACTGAGAATTTATAGGTTTTAGAAATAATTAGGAAAGTTCTTTTAGAAATTGTTTTTGAGTAATTTTATAGGTCCTCTATATAACCTAGACTCTTGTGTAGTTCTTTTCATACAGTTTATTCTTGGGTCATACAAACACATTCTACCCACGTTAGTGAATACACACTGTTCTAGCCCATAGTAACAAATGACATCCAAATATCAACTATGTAAAATGTCCCTGTATTTCTTACAATGCTCTTTCCTTTTTGTACGTAATGATATTTATGCCTTTTTAAATTCTGGATTGAACTTTGTTCCCAAACCTAATTTCACATGCTGATGGTCTATGTTTATATGGTTATGTGCTGCAGATGGGACCATTACAAAGGGGTAACCCCGTGCAAATAATAGCAAAAGAGTGGGCTCCCTCAATTCCAAATAAAGAACTGCAGGCAACTAAGAAATGCTGAGAGGGAATTGGTCATGGTGTTTCCTCATAGCAACAGTACAGTAACGAAGACGACCCCTATCTCCAAATTGGTTATCTATTACCAAGTGACCAGCCCTGAAGTTGTATGCATAAAGTAATATAAAAAGGACTCAGCAGGTTGTATTCATGAATGTAAGAATATACATTAATATATACAATAATTAAACAATTAACAGTAACAGAAGTAGAACCATAAATTTGAGAAAGAATGGGGTGGGGTACATAAGAGGATCAGAGGAAGAAAAGGAAAAAATATAATTGCATTTTAACTTAAAAAAAATAGTGAGCCCGTCTGATAAGATTGGTGTCCTTCTAAGAGACAACGGAGCACTCTCTCGGTGTGCACACAGAGAACAAAGACCATGGGAGGCAGCAATCAGACAGCCATCTGCAAGCCAGGAAGCAAGGCCTCATCCACGCTCATGGTCCCAGCACCCAGAGCTGACTTCTGACCTTCAGAACAGTCTGTTGCTCAAGCCCCAGTCTGTGACATTTTGCCATGTGACAGCTCTCACAGACTAGCACATTCGTTTATAATGTATTGAAGAATTAACCAAATGTAAGATACTGCACCTTACCGATTATGTATGAAGCAGGATCAAACTGGTCTCTGGGGCTGGCGAGGGTAGGGATGAGCCATGTCAGCGCAGCACTCTTCTCACAATACTGGTCCTGAATAAAGCCCCTGATCTGAGCGTAGTATGGCTTCCCATCTTGCTCGTCAATCACAGAAACGACATCACCAATTTGGTAATATACTCCCTGGGGGAACCAGAGGACAATCTTGTATTTAAAATAGTAACAGATCACAACCTTCATTCATCAGCAAGCAAAATTTCAAAATAGTTAAAAAAAAAAAAAGTCTGATTATCAATGTTTTACATTATGTTGATGTTTGTTTCCCTTCTGAATGAAAAATAATTACATAATACCAATATATGACAACTTAGAACTGGGGAAAATATTTCTGTATATAAATTCTTTGATTCTTAAATCATAAAAGTACTATCTCTACTTCTAAAAGACAGACTTCATTTTTCAGACTGGTTTTGAATTCACAGTGAGACCATGGAAAGTAGACAGGGAGTTTCCCCTAGGTCCTTTACCTGGCACATACATGAGTCCTCTACCCGCGTCTCCGTTATCAGAGTGAGACATTCACAGTGACTGATGAACCTAGACGCCACATCCTGATGACTCCAACATCATACATTCACCTTAGTTATCTTGGTGCTATATAACCCGGGGCTTTGGGACATGTATAATGTGAAGCCACTATGATCATATATATCATTGAGTAGTTCCACTGGCCTAAAAACCCCTACTTTTTTTTTTAACAGTCATTAAACTGTAGAAAAGTTAAATGACTTGTTGCTGAAGTCCACACAAGGCAGAAACTGTCAATTATGTGCCTACATTAACTAGCTCAGTGGTTTTCCTGTACTACCTTAAAAGAAAAATCAGCATTTGCTTGGTGAGACTGGATTCTACACACTGCCCTTTCCGGTTGTCTATTAAAAGAAAATAGATCTGGTAAGTTCAAAAGAAATGATGAAAACCCTTTTAAATTATAACCAGCATTCAGGATGTGTTACCACATCTCCCAGACTCCTTAACAACCATCTCCTCCACGGTCTTCTGTTTTATATTTTCTCAACAATAGAATGACATTCATTTCCTGTTCTACTACATATCCAATTAACTAATCTGTATAATTCCAGTATTGATTCTCCCTATGCTTCTTCCATTATCCATCCCAGGTCCTCCTCCTTGGATCTTGAGATGGAAAAAATTCACCTTTGAATATCCATAATGGTTCATCTTTATGACATGTGAAACTTCCATATAAGTGGGTGCAGTCTTCAACAGGTCCTATGGTCCTCAACTGTAGGAAGTATGTGTGTTTTCCTTGAAGCAAAGCTTTTGTAGCAGCTAAAGGTACTAAGATACATAGAGTTTAACCATAAAAATGATTATGAATACTTCCAGTAGTTGAATGGTGTGATAGAGGAAGAGTTTCTCCTAGTGGATGCTTCTTCATGTGTCTGAGGTGACTCACACCTGGGTCACAATGAATGTAGACTGTTACTGCAGGCTACAGTCTGCTTATACCCATTATCAGCTGGTCCTTTCCTGCCTCTACTACTCCAAAGTTGTTCTAAGTTACCCATCAGATAGTTTGTGTTTGTTATCTGCTATGTTCACAAATGTAGTTTCTCCCAAGTTACAGATAACTGCATTTGGTTTTAACTGGCACTCAGACATATGCTGAATATGAATCACACATATACTATGAAAATAAAACCACAATGCAAAGATAAGGTCTTAGAGAAGTTTCAATGGCATGTATACCTAGCACATGAGGTGTGTTTAAGCAGTCTCCCCTGAACTGTGGAGTTACAATGTAATACGCCAGTCAGTACCTGAAACTCAGACACTGCTACTCTATGCACTCCAAATTTTCCTCCTACATATCCATAATTATCAAAGTTTAATTTATAAATTATAATTTGGGTAAGAGATTATTAGCAATAGCTAGTAATAAACAAAATAATTAGTAATAAAACAGAACAACCAACACTGCAGACAGGGAAAGACTAACAGAAATATCTAACAAACATCACTAAGACACTTATGCCGTTTGTATTTGCTAGCAGCAAAGGAGGTGAACACAGTATGTCAAAAAGACAGGATTGGGAATGGTCACTCTAATGAATGCAGCATGTCAGTGCAGGTACCACAGAGGCCAACGTAGCTGGAGCACAGACAGCTGTGACTGGCTGGATGGAGCTTGTTGGTGTCAGTGCAGGTACCA
>NW_021626490.1:0-1903 GCF_004785775.1 Grammomys surdaster
ATGGAGCTTGTTGGTGTCAGTGCAGGTACCACAGAGGCCAACGGAGCGGGAGCACAGAGAGCTGTGACTGGCTGGATGAAGCTGTTGGGAACTCAACTCGAGTCCTCTGACACAGAGGTATGTACTCTTAACCACTGGGCCACCTCTCCAGTCCCTCCCTCTCATGTCTGATCTGGGGCTCCAGCCGAGCTTAGAAGCTCACACTGACCTCTTGAACTTGCCACCATGATGTCGGCTCTGCTGTCAGTGTCCATAATGTTGGCTCTTGGCAACATAATTTGAGTATTTTGCTGTATTTTGGTTTTACTATTTAATAAACAAAGCAGTAGATAGCAATATGAAAAGACTAAGCCCCACATGCTTTTCCATTACCACACACAGAGAAATCACTAGTATGCTAAAATTGTGTCTTCTAACCTATGAAGTAGAAGTTCTACAGATCTGAAGCTGTGATGGTGGCCATTTGTATCAGACATCGACTAGTAACCTTGCTAAATACTTAACATGTATAATATTAGGAAGTAATTACTACTCACAAACTTTATTTCACAGATGAAGAAACATTAGAGATTAGTAACATAATCACCTGCCAAAGCAGTGAAGCCAAGATCGGCTTGGGTTCTAGCACCAGACACTGTGTTCACCCCTTACCATAATACCTTGAACAAGCGAATTCATGAGGATAGGAATCATTGTCCTTATCCATAAAAAGAGGAAAACAACGCTCAGCTCACTGCCTGACCCATAGGATGCATGCTTGTGTGTGCAAGCATGTGAGTACACATGCACACATGCATGTACATGTACAGTCATACACACTTACTCAACTTTATCTTATGATTAACAATCATACAGAAAATTCTAGAAATGTAAGAGGAACTCTGGCCTATGACAGACTTTTCTTTTTACTAACACATGTAGACTAATAAAAATAAGCACACTCAAAAGTCATAACCCATATGAGTGCCACCCGCTGTTTGGTCCAGCTGGATCAGGTCTAAAGCACTGACTCACCACTGCCTCCTGCATGACAGTTGAGGATTGGTGCCTACACCAGGCCTGCCAGCTTTAGAGGCGTTCTCTATGTTCTCCTTTTATGTCTTCCAATTTAAAAGTAATGAGATGTCACATGCCTCACTGAAATCATAGCTATCTGTATGCTTTGGCCCAAAGATCTTTCTTTATCAACAAAAGTTTGAATCATGATTTAAGAATAAGAATACTTTTGTTCAGTTTTTTGTTTTGTTTATTAAGTTCAATTGTATACCCCTTGACTAGATTTACAAGGCTAATTTTTACTATGTAAAGAAATAGATTAGAAAAACACAACCTTATTGTAAATGTTTGCCCTTAATACTTTAATGCTTCTTGTAGGCAGAGATACTGTGAAGCTGCCTGTTTGCCTGTTCTGCAGACTGTGTGCCAATCTACATACTAATCAGACTATAACTATATTTACAGTCTATATATAAAAACTGATATATTTCAAATACAGAAAGTCTGATATTTCAGATATAAACTGATATATCCCTGGAAAGAACATATACCCTAGACTCGGTAAACTTTTATTAAGTTTTTTTTTGTTTTTATGTGTATGGCTGTTTTGATTGTATGTAAGTTTGTATACCATGTGTGTTCCTGGTTCTCAAGGAGGCTAGAAGACGGCTTCAGATGCCCTAGAACTGAAATACAGAGTTGTGAGCCATCATGTTGGTACTGGAAATTGAGCCTGGGTCCTCTGAGGGAGTAGCCAGTGCTCTTAACTGTTGAGCCATCTCTCTAGCCCAACTTTTAAAAACTTTTTAAAAAAACTTGGAAATAGATTCTTCTCTCATATAAAACATCAAGTCCACAGATTCCCCCCCCTCTACTCCTCCCAGCGTGCCCCTCTCCACCAAACTTC
>NW_021626491.1:0-1904 GCF_004785775.1 Grammomys surdaster
ATGGAGCTTGTTGGTGTCAGTGCAGGTACCACAGAGGCCAACGGAGCGGGAGCACAGAGAGCTGTGACTGGCTGGATGAAGCTGTTGGGAACTCAACTCGAGTCCTCTGACACAGAGGTATGTACTCTTAACCACTGGGCCACCTCTCCAGTCCCTCCCTCTCATGTCTGATCTGGGGCTCCAGCCGAGCTTAGAAGCTCACACTGACCTCTTGAACTTGCCACCATGATGTCGGCTCTGCTGTCAGTGTCCATAATGTTGGCTCTTGGCAACATAATTTGAGTATTTTGCTGTATTTTGGTTTTACTATTTAATAAACAAAGCAGTAGATAGCAATATGAAAAGACTAAGCCCCACATGCTTTTCCATTACCACACACAGAGAAATCACTAGTATGCTAAAATTGTGTCTTCTAACCTATGAAGTAGAAGTTCTACAGATCTGAAGCTGTGATGGTGGCCATTTGTATCAGACATCGACTAGTAACCTTGCTAAATACTTAACATGTATAATATTAGGAAGTAATTACTACTCACAAACTTTATTTCACAGATGAAGAAACATTAGAGATTAGTAACATAATCACCTGCCAAAGCAGTGAAGCCAAGATCGGCTTGGGTTCTAGCACCAGACACTGTGTTCACCCCTTACCATAATACCTTGAACAAGCGAATTCATGAGGATAGGAATCATTGTCCTTATCCATAAAAAGAGGAAAACAACGCTCAGCTCACTGCCTGACCCATAGGATGCATGCTTGTGTGTGCAAGCATGTGAGTACACATGCACACATGCATGTACATGTACAGTCATACACACTTACTCAACTTTATCTTATGATTAACAATCATACAGAAAATTCTAGAAATGTAAGAGGAACTCTGGCCTATGACAGACTTTTCTTTTTACTAACACATGTAGACTAATAAAAATAAGCACACTCAAAAGTCATAACCCATATGAGTGCCACCCGCTGTTTGGTCCAGCTGGATCAGGTCTAAAGCACTGACTCACCACTGCCTCCTGCATGACAGTTGAGGATTGGTGCCTACACCAGGCCTGCCAGCTTTAGAGGCGTTCTCTATGTTCTCCTTTTATGTCTTCCAATTTAAAAGTAATGAGATGTCACATGCCTCACTGAAATCATAGCTATCTGTATGCTTTGGCCCAAAGATCTTTCTTTATCAACAAAAGTTTGAATCATGATTTAAGAATAAGAATACTTTTGTTCAGTTTTTTGTTTTGTTTATTAAGTTCAATTGTATACCCCTTGACTAGATTTACAAGGCTAATTTTTATTATGTAAAGAAATAGATTAGAAAAACACAACCTTATTGTAAATGTTTGCCCTTAATACTTTAATGCTTCTTGTAGGCAGAGATACTGTGAAGCTGCCTGTTTGCCTGTTCTGCAGACTGTGTGCCAATCTACATACTAATCAGACTATAACTATATTTACAGTCTATATATAAAAACTGATATATTTCAAGTACAGAAAGTCTGATATTTCAGATATAAACTGATATATCCCTGGAAAGAACATATACCCTAGACTCGGTAAACTTTTATTAAGTTTTTTTTTGTTTTTATGTGTATGGCTGTTTTGATTGTATGTAAGTTTGTATACCATGTGTGTTCCTGGTTCTCAAGGAGGCTAGAAGACGGCTTCAGATGCCCTAGAACTGAAATACAGAGTTGTGAGCCATCATGTTGGTACTGGAAATTGAGCCTGGGTCCTCTGAGGGAGTAGCCAGTGCTCTTAACTGTTGAGCCATCTCTCTAGCCCAACTTTTAAAAACTTTTTAAAAAAACTTGGAAATAGATTCTTCTCTCATATAAAACATCAAGTCCACAGATTTCCCCCCCCTCTACTCCTCCCAGCGTGCCCCTCTCCACCAAACTTC
>NW_021626492.1:0-1796 GCF_004785775.1 Grammomys surdaster
CCTGAGTGTGCCGCGTCTTTCCTGCTGGCGGGAGGTTGCGCGGGACAACTGGTGCCAGAAACCCGGGACACTTGACCTTGCCATCGTCAGCACCTTGGAGGACCCCTCGATAGAGGAGGATTCAGAACTGCAGGGGTGAGTTCGGAGAGGTATGTCTATTCCTGAAATATTCGGGTTGTGCTTGGCTGTCATTTTCATGGTGCTTGTTTTGCCCTGTCTTCGCGGTGGCCATTGTTAGTGGCAAAGTAGTCTGAAGTAAATAGCCAGTGACACTGGTCTTGTCTCTTTCTCCCTCCTGTAGATAAAGGTGGGACAAAGTTCCTCTTGACTCCCCGGCCGTTAGTCGGACGTAGATAAGCCGCGGGCTGGGCCGCTGTTACTTTCACTTTTGAGACGGTACTAAGGCGGACGTAGATAAGCCGCGGCCGTCATGGGTTCATCACAGTCAGTAATCACTACTTTGGAGGCCGTACTCAAACAGCGGGATATTAAAATTGCTAACAGGACTTTGAGGAACTTCATAAAAGAGGTGGATCGCGTTGCCCCCTGGTTTGCCGTCTCTGGGTCTTTGGCTCTCCCCTCTTGGAATAAACTGGGAAAGGACTTAGAAAGGCACCGCGATGACAATGAGTTGAGTAACGGCACAGTTGCGATCTGGAAACTTATTAAGAACTGCCTACAAGATGAAACCTGTAAGATAGCTATAAGGAAAGGACAGGCTACGCTAGAAGATGTTCAGGATAGCATGTCAGAAACCGAACGCAGTGAGAGGATGGGCGCGCGTAGGAAAAAGGTACCGAAACAAAAGGAAAAGGAACACCCTTCAGCTGAAGAAAAGAACCCTCCTAAAAAAGGAGAGATACCCCCTAATGGGAAAAGCTCGCTTTACCCCAACCTAGAGGCACTGACTATCGACAGTGCAGAGAGTTCCTCTGGGGACTCCAGTGAGGAGTCATTAGATTCTACAGAGGAGGCGGAGTTAGACGAAGAAGCAGCAAATTTTTCTAAAACTTTATCTCAGTTTTTATTACAGAATTGGACTGTAGAGTTTGAAGAGACGCTTCGGAAGTTATGCTTTGCGATTATAGAAGTGAATTCTACCAGACTTGATTTGTCCCTGACCGAAGGACTGTCTACATGGATCTCTTCAATATTTTCTTATTTTAAAGAATGGTTGGGGGTGGGTCTTTTCGGAGCCTTGCTCTGCTGTGGGCTGGCGCTCGTGTTGCGGCTCCTTTAAAAGCTCAGGTCACAGTGACAACAGGATAAGGTGGTGATTGCCCAGGCACTTGTAGCACTGGACTAAGGGACTGGATAGCCATGATTAACAACCGCCCCAAAGACCTGTTAAGACAAGGCCATAATCTGTAATACCATCTCCTCCCCCTGCCAAATGGCCCTGGCACCTCTGGGAGTTTTTCTCCATTGCACAAGAGTTGGGCATTTTGGCTTCCCTAATTCTTTCTCTCTATCTGTCCCAGGAACCAAATCCAGACTCAAGAAGGGCTCGGGTTCCCATTGCACCTTGAGGACTGTGATATGGTTGTTCTCACACTCGTTAAGCTCGGGAGGGCTCGAGTTCCCATTGCACCCCGAAGTGAGTGTAGAGACACGGGCCTGCCTCACTTATTGAGGAGGAGAAAATCTAGACCTCTCTCCTTTTGATTGGTTTGTGTCTGCCCGGCCTGAACTCTTTCACTTTTCTATGGCCTCTTCTTAGGATCACTTTTAAATAAAAAAGGGGGCAGATGTGGGAAGCTATCCTTATCACATCATTGCCATTAACAAGTCTGTGC
>NW_021626493.1:0-8430 GCF_004785775.1 Grammomys surdaster
TAGCGGCATGAGAAGATGGTGCCGTTTCTTAGTTAGCTTCCATTTGGAATTGATCAGCTTCTAAACTGAGCTTAGCCAGCAGGTGACTATATGGAGAGAAAGAACAGAAGTAGAAGTAGACCTGTCTGAGAAATGGGAGAGCGCAGGTCTGCTGCACTGGGAAAATAGTCATAGTATTTTCTGTATGATTTGTATGTACGTGTACACGCTGTGTGCATGTGGGCATGCAGGTGTGTGTGCTCGTGTGCACAGCCGTCATTCCTCAGAAAACACAGTGGATGGCACCTGAGTCATGGCCTCTCACTACCCTAGGACTTGGCAAGTACACTAGCTAGCCCGGGCCTGGGGTCCACCTGCCTCCTCACCCCGAGGCTGGGACTACAGTTGTGTGTTACCACATCTGGCTTTTAAAAATGTTAAGACTGAACTCAGGTGCTTGTGTTTAAAAACTATCATCCCAACTCTCTGTGAAACTTTATTATTCTAGTAATGTTACTGAGCGACATTTATTGTCAGATGAGTCCTTAAGAACTGAATTTTAAAAACTTTAAAAATTAGCAATGGTTTCGTTTGTTTGTTTGTTTTTTATTTTTTGTTTTGTTTTGTTTTTCAAGACAGGGTTTCTCTGTGTAGCCCTGGCTGTCCTGGAACTCACTTTGTAAACCAGGCTGGCCTCGAACTCAGAAATCCGCCTGTCCCTGCCTCCCAAGTGCTGGGATTAAAGGCGTGTGCCACCACTGCCCGGCTTAGCAATGGTTTTTTTATAATTTATTTTAGAGCTTTGAACAATGAACACTCTACTCATTTAGTGTATGACTAGACTGTGGTCCTCACTAAGAAAAGGGACAGTGGCTTAAACATGTGGCTTAAATAACATACAGTATTTAATTTTTTCATGTACTGTGTACGGGGAATCCTGTTGAAGGTACTCATGGGTGTTGACCTTGTTGACAGGGACCTAGGCTCCGTATCATTTTCTCTCTTGCTGTCCTTGGCTGTGATTTGGCTGCTTTAGATACAACATGCTTGCAGTGCTTCTAAGTGTCCTGTCTGAATTCAATGGACCAGTAAAACAAAACAAGACCTAAGCTTCCTTGATGCGTTCTTTACCTTTAACTGGGAAGAGAGGCTCTTCATGGCTGCTGACTGCATGCCACCAGCCACAGTGAGGCCTCATACACTCCACTTTGATTGATGTTTGTTTCACTGGGCAGACAGGAAAGGATCACTTACATCTTTTGCTTTGTATACAAATGGTTCCTCAGTAGCTCACGCTGAGGAATGCAACCATCACACCAGATCACGCATCAGCATGTAGAATCTGAGCATCCTGTGTTGGTTGTATTTGGTAAGATTTTGTATGCTGTTAGGAAGGCATGCTAAAATAAGTGTGGTAAAGTCAAGGCGGATATTAGGATACTTGGTTTACTCTTCCGTCTTTTTCTCTGGCAGCCTAAAGGTGTGAGTGAAGAAGACATAAAAACTGTGTTCTCGTCTTGGCTACAGCAGTCCACTACCACCATGCTTCCTTTGGTAATACCAAAGGAAGAGTGTATTAAGCTGGAAATTAAAGATGGTAGGTAAAAGTGTGATTTTGTTTCTCCTATGAAACAGTTGTCACATCGAAACATTCTTAAGAATTGTTTTTCCAATTTGTGTCACATGTAAACAGTGAAACATAACAGTGTTCTCTGTATTAAAGAATGTCTTTAATTTAAATAAGTTTGATATTTCAAATCAAATTATTTCCTCTCGGTTTCAGTTCTAACTCTTTACTTTCTTCTTAATAGGGTTGAAAGAGTTCTCTCTGAGTGTAGTTCATTCTCAGGAAAAAGAAAAGGATCAAGAAAAAACTGTTTTTGTGTTGAGTCCCATTCTGCTGCAGAAGATCTCAGTACAAGTAATTATATACTATTGATGTGTAATGAAGCCGTGCTTGTTATCTGCGACTAGTAAAGTCTGAGTTTCTGTCTGGAAGTGTACATCCAGAAGTAGATTAGAAAGCACATGAGAAGAGTAAGGAATAGCTTGATTTTAACTATCTTACTCTGTAATTTATCTAAACAAATTACTGATTTATCCTAAATGTAAACAGCAGTTAAGCATGATAAAGTTCCAGATTTTCTGTCGCTTATATAATCTGGTAAACGGGTCACGATCTAAACTTCTGTGTATTAAACAAATGGAGATTTAGTTTTAGAAGACTGGGTTTTTTTTAAGTTCTTACTTTGGGGCCAGTGATATGGCTTGGTGGGTAAATGTGTTTGCCGTACCAGCCTGGTAACCTGAGTTCCATTCCTGGAAGCCATGTAAAAGCTGCAAGGAGAGAGCCAACACTACCAAGGTTGTCCTCTGACCTCCACATGTGCACATGGGACACCTCTTCATTGTAGTGTGTGTACACACACACCCCAAAGTTGTTCTCTGACTTCCACGTGTACGTAAGCCACCTCTGCATTGAAATTCGCAACACACACACACACACACACACACACACACACACACACACGAATCTTCTGACCCTCATGTGCACTGCAGCCCCTGATCCACCTTCTTGTTGCAGTGCAATACTGTAAATGTTTTTAATTCATATTTTCACATGCCTGTTCGCTATACTATTTTGACAGCTGTTAACTTCTCTGCTCACATTGCTTTTCTTGCAGAGGTGTCTTAGTGCCCCTGTTTTTAGAATATTGTTTTCCTTCTGCTTGCTGCAGTGGGATGGAAGCTGCACCCGTTGTTTGCAAGTTGAGTGGTTAGGATCTAGACACTGTTTCCTTATCTCTGAGATGTGATTGAGGGGCTGCCCTTCAGAAAAGGGGCAAATGTAAGGGGTGTGGGGAGAACACTTATGACATAGATGGAGGAAATACACACCTGTGGTGTGTCATCAACAGCTTCAGTCTCTGTGCTGTGAACGTCTGTGTTCCATGCATGAGGACCTGGGCAACAGAGTATCTCAGGCATGTTCTCGGTGCTCAGCATCTCCTTTCTCTGTTAGCAAAGTTGGTGATTCTTTTTTTCTGGGACTCAGGAATCAAACAAAAGACATAACCTTGAAATGTAAAACTGGCTTTTCCTTACTGTAGGTCCTTCTAGAGCCCGTGATAAGAGAAGAACACAGTGTGGAAATTGACTTTCTTCTTCCCTCTTTAACGCTGAGCTCTTTGGGGTAAGAGGTTATGGTCAAATGAGTGTGTTTACAGACTGCTTTGGATGCTCTCTGCAGCTCATGTACAGTGTGTTAAGTGGCCAGGAACGCCAAAGATGAGGAGGTAACTGTCGAGGATAGCTTCTGTTCTTACACACAGGTTGGAAGCTGACCTTGCCTCCTTAGGTAGGTGGTTTTATTAGAGATTCTCTCCTTGGAGAATTGACTTTTGAGACGAAAGCTAGCTGGAAATCACCAGATTGTACTTGACCAAAACAGTAGTGATTGAAACCAATAAAAGCATCTTAATAGCTAAGTCTAAAACACTGGTTCAGTGGTGGAAAATATTTCAAATTAAGTTATTCCTTCACTATTTTATTGTAATAATTAGCAACTTTTTGGTATTTTTTTCATCTTTTCAGAAAAACGAATCTGAAAAGGAAGCCCTCTTAGTTTCTTTATTTGCGCTATGAGAGGCAGCCACAGCAGCATTTGCTTGGTAGTGTGTGAGCTTATACTGGAGGCGAGAGCTTTGGTGAAAGAATTAACCCTCTAGAGGTGCAATGGTGTGCACTAGTAGGAAGTAAGCTCTCTTTGGATTCCACTTCAGGAGTTTTTGTTCCCTTTCTGTTTTCATGAATAAAATCATGGTAGAAATCAAGAAAGAGTATACATTCAAAGTATGTCTAAGACAGAGTGAAGCTAGGTTTCAAAGGGAAATTTCAGAGGAGCCGAGTCTTTGATTACCCCAGTAAGCACTCCCAAAGCAGCTGTTTGCAACAGTATTGATTACCAAACTGAAAGAGCCGTGAGGATGGGAGCGTTGAGATGTGCTAACAGACCCCACAAGCAACTGTTAGAACAGACTTTTCAGCATTGCAGTGTCTGAAAGCTGGACATCAGAGCCAGTCTTCCACCATTAGCCTAAGTAAAGGAAGCTTCTAAGACTTTACTCCTACAACATCGCTAACTAGCCCAGGAAGGAAGGCTTCAGTCTTTTATAGCTAGGTTTTATTTGCTACGGTCTTTTGTCACATTAGAATTTATGTGTTTTGCAGTGGAGTGAGTTCCTTAGGTATATCCGCCATGGAACACATCACTCACAGTCTTCTGGGACGCCCTTTGTCTCGGCAGCTGATGTCCCTGGTCGCAGGACTTAGGAATGGGGCACTTTTGATCACTGGAGGAAAGGTATCGGTTAAAATATGTTCCTTCTTACTAGCTAGTAGCATTTCATGCTTCTCTTTTGCTTTTGTTTATGTATTTTATAGAACTTTTAATAGGTGTGTGCTTGTTAGGTATTAGGGAAGTAATCATGAATTATATACCCTCTTGTCTTAGTTAGGGTTCTAGTGCTGTGAAGACACACCCTGACCGCAGCAACTCTTATAAAGAAAAACATTTCATTGGGGCTGGCTTACAGTTTCAGAGGTTTAGTCCATTATTATGATGCAGAGCATGGCAGGATGCAGGTAGACACGGTGCTGGAGAAGGAGCTGAGAATTCTACAGCATGACCTGAAACCAGCAGGAGACTGTGAGCCACTCTGGGCATAAGCTTGAGGATAGCAGACCTAAAATCCCACCCACCCATCCCCAGTGGCCAACAAAGCCATGCCTCCTAATAGTTCCACGCCCTAAGGACCAAGCATTCAAACACATTAGTCTGTGGGGGCCATTCCTATTCACACCAGCACACCTCTCAATTCCTTTTCTGTGTAGATCGATAAGATTATATAATTTTTAGTGGTTAGCCTACTGATGAGGTTGTTGATAGTATTGGTATATTTTTAAAAATAAATCCCACTTGGTTGTGGTTACTTGTACTTACTAGCATTCTGTTTGCATTTATGAGAGACACTATTCTGCAGCTTCTGCTGCTGCCCTGTCTTGTCTAGTTTTACAGTCAGTGTGATGATGTGACCCAGGGAGTGGCACTCTCAGGAGGTGTGGCTTTGTTGGAGTAGGTGTGTCACTGTGAATGTGGGCTTTAATGCCCTGGTCCTAGCTGCCTGGAAGCCAGTCTTCTGTTTGCCTTCGGATGTAATAAGATGTAGGACTCTCAGCTCCTCCTGCACCGTGCCTGCCTGGATGCTGCCACGTTCCTGCCTTGATGATAATGGCCTGAATCTCTGAACCTGTAAGCCATTCCCAATTAAATGTTCTTATAATAGTTGCCTTGGTCATGGTGTCTGTTCACAGCAGTGAAACCCTAGTTAAGACAGTCAGTGTATTACTTGCTCATGAAATGAGCTGTCAAGTGTCCCCTCATTTTTGTAGGGAAGAGACTATTAGGTTGGCATTCATTCATTCTTTAAATGCTTTGTAAAACCTGCAGCAAACCCATCCAAGCCTGGAGAGTCCTTAATTCAATAGCTTTTGAATGATCCACTCCATGTTCTGAATGGTTACAGGGCTGTTTGATAGTCTGCTTCATCTTGATTGACGAGCAGTTGTTGGTTTTTAAAGACTTGGTCCAGTTCATCTATACAATGTCAAATTTATGAGCATAAAGTTATTTTCTCTTATTTTCCTTTAGTTCCAGATTCCTGCAGGATCTGTTGTGCTACCCTGTTTCCTGACACTGGAGATGTGTCTTCTCCTTCTAACTTTATTTTCTTGGTTGAGATCCCTGACCTCTTAAAGAGGCTTACTGTCTTCCTCTCTACCAGTGCTGTGTTATTTCCTGTGCCCAAAGGCCCCTAATGGTGTTTTAGTCTTTGAAGTCCATCAAATTTAAATGTGGTAATTCTCTATAACATCTATATATGATCTAATTCTGTATAATATCTCTCTCTATAATAACTCTTTATAATACCTAATTCTGTAAAAGATAATGATGATAGTATGTATTTGTTGAGTGCCTCCGAAGTTTAGCTTTCTCATATCAAATGTGGTGGGTTTTGCTAGTAATCAGGACAATGTATGTGAACTGATACAATGCTGTTAGCCTCCAGACAAGTGACAGCCAGCACAGAGGAAGCTGATAGTGAAAAACTAGAAACCTACCCAGTGTGGTCGTGCTAGAGGACACTGGAGAGATGGGAGCAAGAATTGAAACGTGCTACCTTCTGATGTCATGGTGCTCCTTCTTTCTGAAAGCACACTGACGGCCCACTAAGCGGATCTGTGTGGATGTTCATTCTGACCTGGTGATGGCTAAAATCAGAAGGAACACAAATACAAAGCACAGGGAAATAACGTGTTAAACAGCTTAAGTAATAGCAGGAAATTCTAAAACTCCATTGATATTTTAGTTCTGTTTGTATACATTTGTAAGGAATGCTTAGAAGGATGAAGACTCTTGATGTAGGGTAGAGTTTTCACCTGAGGTCTTTCACCCTTCTTTACTAAGTATACTTGTTTTTAATCTTTACAAAATACTTTAGAATGAGAAAAAAAAACAACTTGTATTTGAAAAAAAAAAAGCTCATTGACTGTAAGCCAGTGTCGAGTCTGTCGTTCTTATATCAGTGTAGACGGTCTGGCAGCTGAATTGTCGCTCAAGGGCAGTGCTGTGTTCCTGTAATCCCAGCCTCTCCAAAGGCTGAGGCAGGGCATCTTAGGTTCAAGGCCAGACTGGCCAACATGATAAGACCTAGTCTGGTAAAACACAGCATATAATCATCTCTGTGACCAGAAAAAAAGTGCCTGAGGGTGGTACTCCTCATGAATTGGTAGCCACAGTGATGGCCATAAATCATTAAGAAAGTGGTAAATAAAAATTATCTAGTACAAGGTAATAGGGACATTAATCACTGACAACGACGGGGGACCGGAGCCACTACACGGTCCCCTTCAATCACTGCAGGTCAGGCCTCTATCCCCGCCATTGCAATATCAGAATCGACACAGCCCTTCTGTACTTAGAGAAGGGAGGAGATGTCAGGGGCAGCCCTGCTTACACACTGAAGGCCTAAAATCAGCCATAGGCCTAAAATCAGCCATAGGCCTGTCATACATGTATACTAACATCAAGTCTTGGGTCTCTGTGGAAAAACACTGAAACAGATGGCTATAAGCTAATGTAAACAGGCAGCTTTTGTGGAAATTTATAAGCCTGAGTAGTCATAGACCTTGTAAATAGGTAGCCTTGCCAGACAATACCAACTTAGATAAGGACAAGTGAGTCATAGGCAGAGTCATAGCGACCTGTCCCCTGAACCCTTACCCAGCCGATACCCTGTGCTGAAAGAAATCTGTATTCCCCCTGAACACCCACGCTCCGTGTCATCCCCTTCCCCACATCCTGTCTTTCTGTGTTTATAACCCCTGTGTGAATGAGTATAAATTACAATTTAAAAATAAATAAATAAGTAAATAAATAAATAAAAATATCTAGTACAAGGTAATAGGGATATTAATCTACTTTTCTCATTAAAATAATTGAAATTAAATAGTTTATTTATTTAAAAATTATTTTATTTCTATATTAATCCTGTCTTGTACCAATAAAGTATTATTTTCACAGGATTCTATTTAAATGCTATCCATAGTATTAACTAGCAAGTGTAGAAACGAGTTTACTTTTTATCTGTGCATATCAAGAACCTTATTTTAGTAGCACAGAATCCCACATTGCAACTGGCCTGGTGTCCACTTCTCAGTCAGTGAGGCTGAATCTCGGTGGCTGCGGCAGTGGCAGAGCTGCCTCTGTAACGGAGTCTACTGAGTGTTCTGAGGACGTGATTGTCTTCCAGGGAAGCGGGAAGTCAACGTTAGCTAAAGCCATCTGTAAGGAAGCACATGACACTCTGGACGCCCGTGTGGAGGTAGTCGACTGCAAAGCTTTACGAGGTAGGGAAGAATCCACACAGATCCCCCTTGTAGACAGGAATGTATGGTTGTGCTACTAATAGATACAGTTATGTAGTTTTTAAACTTTTATTTTTGTCTTTTAGTTATTGAGAGTCCTTAGAAGTGTGGAGGCTGGGCTTGCGGCACAAGTCTTTAATGCCAGCACTTGCAGAGCAGAGGCAGGTGGATCTCTGGGAGTCTGAGGCCTGATGGAAAGCGCAAGTTTCAGGACAGCCAAGCTACATAGGGAGACCCTGTCTCAAAAAACCAAAAAAAGAAAATCCGTAGAAACTTGAAGGCTTTATATTTCTGATGTTTGTGATAAAATCCATCGAAGTCTGTTTGACAGTCTGATGGAAGCCATTTGTTTAAAGTGAAAGCTCTGTAGAAACACCACATATACTGCTCCAAGTGTTTAGGGCATGCTGCATTTGAATCTAGGCTCCATCTTGGAATTGCTGTAGGAAACTGCTAGAACTCATG